>NC_088212.1:71241316-71276316 GCF_036934945.1 Oncorhynchus masou masou | reverse complement strand
ACCCAGGAGACTTGAACAGAGAAAGCTCGTTTCACACATCACTTTCAATCACCCGCATACACATTCAGGTATGGAGTTATATGCACGCATGCGCACACACAATTTCTCATACACACTCATAACACAAAGATATGCATGAACCCCACAGCGTTTTAGCAATCACCCCAGATGATTACAGTCTAGCATAGTGTTCACACAGTGTCTGTGCGTGCTGTGTAAACGTCACAGCCATGTGCAGGGTGTGTTGTGGTTTCCATAATGTCTGGACCTGAAATGGGTTGTTTCCTATAAGGAGGAGGAGGAGGTGTAGTTCTCGAGCTTTGACACTTGGGGGTGATGTGGCAGACAGTTTTCGGCAGGTTGGCATTTACAATGTCATCAAATCAAATCAAATGTTATTGGTCTCATACACATATTTAGCAGATGTTATTGTGGGGTAGCGAAATGCTTGTGTTCCTCGCACCAACAGCACAGTAGTATCTAACAATTCACAACAATACACACAAATCTAAAAGTAAAAGAATGGAATTAAGAAATATATAAATATTAGGACGAGCAATGTCAGAGTGGCATTGACTAGAATACAGTAGAATTCAGAAAGTGTTCACACCCCTTGACTTTTTCCATATTTTGTTGTGTTACAGCCTGAATTTAAAATGTATTAAATTGAGATTTTGTGTCACTTGCCTACACACAATATCCCATAATGTCAAAGTGGAATTATGTTTTTAGAATATTTTACAATTATTAAAAATTGAAAAGCTGAAATGTCTTGAGTCATTAAGTATCCAACCCCTTTGTTAAGGCAAGCCTAAATAAGTTCAGGGGTAAAAATGTGTTTACCGAGTCACATAATACAGTAAGTTGCAAAGTTGCAATAATAGTGGTTAACAAGTATTGTTAAGGTCCCTAGTCGAGCAGTGAATTTAGAACACAGATTCAGCCACAAAGAGGTTTTCCAAAGCCTCATAAAGACAGGCACCTATTGGTAGATGGGTCAACAACAACAAAAAGAAGACATTGAATATCCCTTTGAGCATGGTGAAGTTATTGCTATCAATACACCCAATCACTACAAGGATACAAGCGTCCCTCTTAACTCAGTTGCCGGAGAGGAAAGAAACCACTCAGGAGTTTCATCATGAGGCCAAAGCTGACTTTAAAACAGTTACAGAGTTTAATGGCTGTGATAGGAGAAAACTGTGGATGGATCAACAACATTGTATTTACTCAACAACACTAACATAATTGACAGAGTGAAAAGATGGAAGGCTGTACAGAATATTCCAAAACATAAATCCAGTTTGCAACAAGGCACTAAAGTAATACTGCAAAAAATGTGGCAAAGCAATTCAGTTTTTGTCCTGAATACAGAGTGTTATGTTTGGGGCAGATCTAATACAACTCATTACTCTTCAAGCATAGTGGTGGCTGCATCACGTAATGGGTATGCTTGTAATCAGGACTAGGGAGTTTTTCATGATAAAAAATAATAGGAACGCCACTAAGTACAGCGAAAATCCTAGAGGAAAACTTGGTTCAGTCTGCTCTCCATGAGACACTGGGAGGTGAATTCACTTTTCAGCAGGACAATAATAAGGCTAAATATACACTAGAGGTGTTCCTGAGTGGCCTGGTTAGCTTTTAGACTAACCACACTGCTAACTTTAATGCCTAACCCTAACCTTAAATTAGGACCAAAAAGTACATTTTTGTTTTCATACATTTTTACAATATAGCCAATTTTGACTTTCCAGCTGGCCCATCTAGCAGAAATCACTTAGTTCTGCCCCCAGGGCAAGATTAATGACAATAAATATCAACCTGCTAGTTTTTGAGGGAATGGCAAGAAGCGAATGAATGAGTTAGTGAAAAACAAATTGAATATTTGAATGAATGAACAAATGAATGAATGCATGTATAGATAAGATTGAGTGGTACTGGATAGCAGGGTTGGGTTAAATTCCATTTCAATTCCAGTCAATTCAGAAAGTGAACTAACCCTCATTGAAAAGCATTGAAGATAATTTTAATTTTAGTGTGCTTCCTGAATTGACTGGAATTAAGATGGAATTGACCCCCAACCCTGTTGGATAGAGTGAGTGAATGAATAAAAGAATGAAACAACAAATAAATTAATAACGAATCAATGAATGTATATTAAAAGATGACGATGTCATTCTGCAGTGTCTCTCTGGGAGCTTCCAAGCAGAGAGCAGAGAGGGAGATGAACACTCACAGTTAACGAATCATGTCACAGCTCCATGAGAGAATGTTGAGTTAGAACGGACTCCTCCTGTTATAAATGTTCCCACCTGTCTTCTTAGGGTCTGTGGTAGGGAAAACACACATACACTTTTCCTCGTGGTTCATTTGTGGCGTGTGTAATTTCAATGTGCATAATTGATTGACAGTCATTACTGTGTACACACACAAACACACACACTTTTCCTTGTGGGAGGGCTTCAGCAGGGAAGCAAACAACTTCCAAAACCACAGAGCCTCTGTTCACTGACACAACTCTTTTGCCATGTTGGAGGGAAGTGAGCGGAACAGGGAGTCATGTCTGTGGGACAGGGAGGCAGTCACAGAGGAGCTGGGGTGTCATTCCGACCAGTTGGTTGCCAGTTTGGAGGGAAGCAAGCAGAACCCAGGAGGGAGATGTCTTCCAAATGACTGGGAGACAGCCAGTCACTCAGAGAGATGCACTGTGGTGTGATTATTAATATCTGGTTGGGTTGCCAGGTTGGAGAAGCTGGAGCAGAACAGGAAGTCAGAAAGAGAGAATATCTGGTGTGTCAGAGTAATAGCTGGATGTGTTGCCATGTTGGAGAAGCTGGAGCAGAACAGGGAGGCAGACAAAGATAGAATATCTGGTGTGTCAGAGTAAGAGCTGGATGTGTTGCCATGTTGGAGAAGCTGTAGCAGAACAGGGAGGCAGACAAAGATAGAATATCTGGTGTGTCAGAGTAAGAGCTGGATGTGTTGCCATGTTGAAGAAGCTGGAGCAGAACAGGAAGTCAGAAAGAGAGAAGATCTGGTGTGTCAGAGTAAGAGCTGGATGTGTTGCCATGTTGGAGAAGCTGGAGCAGAACAGGGAGGCAGACAAAGAGAGAAGTACCGTGGTGTCATTAAGATTAATGGAGAAGGGAAGCAGCCTCAGGGTGGCTCTTAAAGAGATGAGGGGATGATAGGACTGTGACTGCTTACAGGAGCAGAGCTGGCACAATGTAGGCTAGTTACAGACACACAGCTGGATTGACTGTCGTTACTGTTTATGTGTGTTATTGTTATTATGCTACACTGGTGTGAGTTTGAGTTAACTGGTTTGCACTGGGGAGTCAGAAGGGGTGTGTGTGTGTGTGTGTGTGTGTGTGTGTGTGTGTGTGTGTGTGTGTGTGTGTGTGTGTGTGTGTGTGTGTGTGTGTGTGTGTGTGTGTGTGTGTGTGTGTGTGTGCGTGTGTGTGTGCGTGTGCGCGTGTGCGCGTGTGCGTGTGTGCGTGTGTGTGTGTGTGTGTGTGTGTGTGTGTGTGTGTGTGTGTGCGTGTGTCTGTGTGCGTGTGTGCGTGTGCGCGTGTGCGTGTGTGTGTGTGTGTGCTTGCGCATGTACTTTCATGTCTCAAAGTCCTTTTAGCCTTTTGTTGCAGTGTGGCATCCGTTGGCTGCGTTCCAACTTACTGAACTGCTCCACATACAACATGTTCTCTTCATCCATGTGTGTGTGTTCATGATGATTGTTTTTATCTCTGCGAATGTGAATTCGTCCTGCACATTGCTTGCTGAGATCTGAAGGGGCTTGTCTGACACCAGACTGTGTGGTCCCTGTCAAGGTCTTCCATCCATGCAGTGTAGAGGGGGGCTAGGCTGAACCTAATCCCCAAAACAGGTGTGGCTAGTGGGGCTGCACCCCACAGCCGTCCCCTGAGGATCCAGGACAAGTGGGAACTGTACAATACAGCTAACAGTCATAGACAAAATACAAGAGCCATTCTGTTTGAGCTGCACCACTTATTCCTGCAATGAAAGAAACATTGGGGAGAATTGGAAGAAGCAAAAACATATTTCAGACAAATGTTTTCAAGATTTTGACAGCCTGTGGTTATTATAATGATTCTGTTTTAAGAACACATACAGATTCTGTTTCAATGTGTCATGCATCTTGCACAGCTCTCACAAATGCTTGAACAATGGCTCACATTGTTCACCTCAGGATCCTGCTGCCTTACAAGTCTTTTCTTTCTCTTCTGGCTGTTTATTATGGCGATACAGCCTATTGTAATTAAATTAATAGTTTGTAATATTTAGCATAAAGTCTATATTTACATGGCAGCTATTACATGGGAAGTCGTGCAAATGCAATATGTAGCCTGGTTTCTGGCGTGTGTAATTTCAATGTGCGTAAAATATTTCCATATATCAATAATGGCCGTCTATGCATTACGTGTGAAAATGTTATCACGGGTATAGCAGTTTAAAACCAAGACCTACTCTAATTATAAGCTAGGGCTATTCTAATCACACTGGATCTGAACATCAATAGGCCTACACAGTATTGCTTGATAAGATATGATTACGTTGAACTTTTTCTTCAACAGATACGTAATTTGGATAAAAAATAATGAGACCCTCTTTTATCAGTTAGTTCTGCTGAGAAGGTTTGAATATGAGGGAGCAGCGGCGAGGGTATCTGAAAACTGATCCAGTGAATTGGAGATGGCGCTGTGTACAGTGTGAGCGAGTTAACAGCCAAAGTTTTCAGAGCGCAGGAAAGTTCGTAGGAGAGGTGACCCGTGATTCTAACAAGAGTTTTCTTCTCACATTACCACGGGTTCGCTGTCCTATACTGCGGACTGGAGACACTGCGTTTCTGCTCAATGTTTCATGGACGGTTTGAATAGATTATCTCTAACGGAATACTTGAGAGCCAGGAATTTAGTCTACGGTTCGCTGCCTGTGCTGCAGTTTCAATGGGCTATCGGCTATCTATTCACCGTGAGTAGGCTGAACGCGATACGCTGTCTTGTTGCATAGCCTACTTTTGTAAAGAAGGTATGAGTTTGTTAGAATGAATTGCGCTTTTGGTATTATGTCATGTAGTCTGGGGTGTTTTTAGAACTATGAATGACCCCCGTGACAAGGATTTAATACCGATATCTCGGAAACACCGATTCATGGCTGCAATAATGCCCGGGGACGAGAGCCCATCGCATGGCAACACTTCCAGGGCTGATCGGAATGGGATAGGATTGGTTCACTGTTTTATTTGTGGAAGCGGCGTTTCGCCCGGAAAAGAATTGAGATTACAAGTGAAATATCCGAAAGAGAATAGTCCGTTTTTCCCGTTTTTACAAAACCAAGAGCCAGCGCCAGGGGCATGTGAAGTCAGCCCGGATGGACACGCTACGGTGTGCGCCGTGTGCCACTGTTTTCTGGGGGAGCAGTGGAACTCGTTCGAGCGGACTAGGACACCAATAGAGAAGCGTATGTACTGGCTGAAGAGGCCGTACCAGTGCGACTCTCGGCGGATACCACAGGAGTGGAACATCTCCTATGACATGGAGAGGAGAATCAGTGTCAGCAGCCAGAATTACGATGGGAACGAGTCAGATTTCTCCTCTTTCTCGGAAAACGAGAACATGTCAGACCAAGAACTGGATTTAGTAGACCGCGCCGGTGTGAGCAAAGAGAAGTACAAAACATCTGCCAACAGCAGCAAAACTCCCAGAGACGGTAGCAGGAAGAACAACAACAGTGTTATCAGTGTTAAAAACAGCCCTGACTCTCAACGGGCTATCCGCTATCCGGTTGGTGTCTACCAGGCACAGGACTCGCCGAAATCGGATAGTGCCATGCCTTCCAGGCGCGGTGCTAAAATTATGAATCATGTCTCTCAATCATCAGTATCTCTGTCCCAGAGATACTATGACAGCTCTCACGTCGACACACCTGTGCAGGACAACGGGATCATTATGCGCAACAGGCAGTGGCTAGCGGAGGGGAATGTCAGACACGCTGACCCGCGCCCTCTCCAACGCGCTGCTGACAGCAGCTGTAGCTTAACCAGGCATCCCTCCCTCATATTCCACCAGAAAGGAGAGGATCTCGCTGACGCTGCCGACGGGCTATCACCCATTGGCACCACTGTCACCTCTAGGCGCGACGCAGCAGCACCTAGAGAAAGTGTTCCGGGTAGGTTTACAGCCTCTGACAACTCTGACAACGACCATGAGATCAATATAACCAGTGACGACGACCGCGAGGTGTTTGAAGCAGCTGGCAGCAGCAGAGAGAGGGTATTGGCCCTGCTGAGACCACCCAGGGACGCTGCCGGGAGGGTCATTGCCATGCCCCAGAGTGGTGCCAGTGGTGGTGCCAACAGGAGTACCAGTCCCGAGGAGTGTGTGTGTTACATCTGTGGCAGCGGGATGTGGCAGGGCGGGAGGTTCCGTGTGTCTGTGCAGAAGCAGGAGAGGGCAGCCAGCGAGCCCTTCTTCCCCTTCCTGTGGTTACACAGTCCTCCCCCTGGCGCCATGCCCCTCACCCCGGGGGGCACCACCCTGGTCTGTGCCAGCTGCCACACCTCCCTCATGCAGCAGTGGCAGGGCTTCCAGCTGGCCGACGTGCCCGTTCTCCAGCGCCTCTACGTGGTCCCCCTCAACCAGGGCTCCTCCACCTCTGCACCAGCCTCGGGCCACCCTCCCTACCTCACTCCACAGGAAAGGCACCCCTCAGAGCCCCCGGACCGCCTACCTAAGTCTCAGGCTTCCTGTGAGGCCTGTTTCCTCTGTGGCCAGGAGTGCGGGCGGGATGTGAGGGTGGCATATGCACGGGCCGGCGTGGGCAAAGCCCGCGGTGCCATGTATTTCCCCTTCATCAACCTGCTGCCGTGCCCGCCTGGTGCCCTGGGAGTGAGGAACGGCCGGGTGCACTGCTGTCCTCCATGCTACGCCATCCTGGAGGAGATCTGGGGGGCGTACCGCCTCAGCCTCAGTGAGGACCTCATCACCTCTGTCACCTCCTTCCTGGGGAGGTACCACGCAGCACTGGCCACGGGGGGAGCCGGACTGGCCCATTCCCAAAAGGGGGTGTCCTCCTCTTCCTCTGGCCATGGTGCGTCTGTATCAGTGTGTTACCTGTGTGGGACAGAGCTAGGGGTCGGGGGGGAGTTCCAACTCCATGTCAACCCTCCCGGGCGCTGTGGAGAGAGAGAGCCCTTCTTTCCCTTCCTCACCATCCACCCTCCCGCTCCCCGCGCCAAACCTGCCGACGCCACCGGCCTGGTGTCAGCCTGTGCCCTCTGCTATCACGACCTGCATGCCCAGTGGGCTCAACATGAGAGCCAGGGTTCTGCCACCCCCAGCTATACAGCCCCAGGCCCAGCCTCCTCCACCCCCCAGCCGGCCAGCTCTCCCTGGGCCAGACAGTACAGCTGCGAGGCCTTTGTGTGCTTCTTCTGCAGACAGGAGCAGAGGCGTCAGGGGGGGCTGTGTGCGGTCACAGTGGCCAGGCTGCCTGTGTTCCTGTACGCCCCACGCGGGCGCCGCACCCTTCTCGTGGATGATGGGAGGAAGCTGGTGATTGGCTCGTGTGTTGAATGTAAGTCCATGGTGCTGGCGGGACAGAGCATGCAGCAGGAGAGAGACAGGGACGGGGAGGGACAGGGAGACGGGAGGACAGAGACAGAGTCACCTCCCCCTACATCACGCCCCAGACACAAGGTAAGACACAGGTTTCGGTCTTTTCACTTCACAGCTCCACAGGAGCAGTTTGTATGCGGTTCGCAGCACCATGCTTCTCGGCTGAGCCACAGGGGTTTCCAGGAAGTGTGCAGATGTTTGATGCTAAAAGTTGACTATTGTGGGTGTGTTGTATATTTTAGTGGTGTCGTATGCATCCTTTTCAGTAGATTGTGTGCTTGTTCATGTCTGTTAGCTATTGGTTTGTGTAACCTAACTTGATGTTTGTGGATGATTTCAGTCGTATAATAATTAAGTGCGCCCGTGCCTGTCTGTGTGTGTAGGTGGGGTTTATTATGGACCAGTGTTCACGGCTGTTATTGCTATTCTCCCCCATTATGGGAAAGCTGCTCTGAAACAGGGAGAAGTGAGAGTTGGTGTGTTCTCGAGTGTTATGGTTGTGTGTGTGTGTATGCGCACACCCGTGTGTGTGTGTTCCTTTAGCTCTCTGACTGGCAGGGGAGTGAGCAGTGTTAGCAGGGGATCCGTACAGCATCGGAGCCCGTCGTTAGAAAAACAAACATTTGGATCAGAACTCTAACAGTAAACAACACAGAAAGACCGGGGGGATTTCAAGGCCACCACTGGCCTCGTTTTCTTCTTGTGTCTTTACATGTATGTGTTTCTGGCCAAGTCTGTTGGTTTTTGTACATTGTTTTGCTGTATACAGGATTCCATACGTTAGTACTGTGTGTGTGTGTGTGTGTGTGTGTGTGTGTGTGTGTGTGTGTGTGTGTGTGCGTGCGAGGCTACTACAGATTGTATCCTTTATCAGATCAACTAGAGACGGCTGTTATCCACTAATGATAATAACAGTTTCCTCTGTGTCAGGAACAGCTGTGAACTCTCTATTAGACAGTGTGGTGTAATGATCATGTCTGTTTAATAAATCCTGCTCTATCCAGTGTAAATATAGAGTGGAGGCTAGACTCATCCAGTCATGTGTCAGTCTTACTGTAGTGTGTGTGTGTGTGTGTGTGTGTGTAATCATGCAGTGGCTGATTCAGTGCTGCTGTTGCTGTTCCTGGAAGTCCAGTCTATGTGGTCCAGATGGAGGTCCTCACAGAACCAGACCTCTACACTCCCATGAATAAATGAATGGAAAAAGGAGAATAGGTCTTGTAGATGAACTTGTAGCGATAGACCTTGTTCCAAGGAGGCCGCAGCAGCAGTTGCTGTTGCTACTAATTACACAACTGCTACCGAGATGAATGTATCAAAGAAAAAGCTATGTCTGCAACTCTGGTAGACTCCCATGGTGATTTAATCAAACGCACAAAAAGACAATGTTTTTGATCTGAGTTGGATCTTCGTCAGGTCATATAGCACTGTGAAAAGCACCTACTGAAGTAACCTCTAGAGCAGGGATGGGCAAGTCCCGTCCTCTGGGGTGTCACACTTTTCCCCCATCCCTAGCAAACACAACCAATGAAACCAATTGCATTCTAAAGTGCAGATCATGATTAGTTGATTATTGGAGTCAGATGTGTTAGTTGTTAGTTGAAGTGTGTGATTAAAGTGGGACTGCAGATGGAGAGTGGAGGGAGAGAGAGAGGAAGGAGAGAGGAGAGAGGAAGGAGAGAGGAGAGAGAAGGAAGAGAGGAGAGAGAAGGAAGAGAGAAGGGAGAGAGGAGGAAGAAAGGATGGTGGGAGAAGGAGGAGAGGAGGGAGAGAGGAGAGGAGGTTGAGAGGAGGTTGAGAGGAGGGAGAGAGGAGGAAAAGAAGAGGGAGAGGAAAAGTATAGGAACAAGGTCTTCATTAAGGTCCACTGTTGGGACTAGAGTTGATGAAGGAATCACACAATACTTTTTCTCATGCTGCAAGAATGTATGTTTAGATTGATGCTACTCAACAGAGGAATATTTACAGTGTGAAACAGAGAGATGCTCAACCTCATAATCAAAGATGATCATTCTCTGCGTGTGATTCATTTTATTGTTGTAAGAACACCCGTGGAGGTCGTTCAACTGTCCTGTACTCTTACTCTCTCTCTCTCTCAATTTAAGGGCTTTATTGGCATGGGGAAAACACATGTTAACATTGCAAAGTAAGTGAAGTACATAACAAACCAAAGTGAAATAAACAATAACAATTAACAGTTAAACATTACTCACAAAAGTTCCAAAAGAATAAAGACATTTCAAATTTCATATTATGGCAATATACAGTGTTGTAGCGATGTGCAAATAGTTAAAGGGGAAGAAAATAAACATAAATATGTATTTAATGTATTTACAATGGTGTTTGTTCTTCACTTGTTGCCCTTTTCTTGTGGCAACAGGTCACACATCTTACTGCTGTGATGGCACACTGTGGTATTTCACCCAGTAGATATGGAAGTTTATCAAAATTGGGTTTGTTTTCAAATTCTTTGGCGCTGTGTAGTCTGAGGGAAAAATGTGTCTTTCATATGGTCGTACATTTGTCATGAGATTAGGAAGTGCAGCTCAGTTTCCACCTCTCTCTTTCTCCGTCTAGTCCACTCTGTTTTTCTGTGATCATCAGGTATGTAACTATATATCAGATCACACCCTCAGAGACAAAGCTAGATCAGAATCCCGGAGCAGGCTTACTTGGTGTGGGGGGTAATGAGGCTTACTTGGTGTGAGGGATAATGAGGCCTACTTGGTGTGGGGGATAATGAGGCCTACTTGGTGTGGGGGGTAATGAGGCTTACTTGGTGTGTGGGGGGGGGGGGGGGTAATGAGGCTTACTTGGTGTGTGGGTGTGGGGGGGTAATGAGGCTTACTTGGTGTGGGGGGGTAATGGTGTCGTGGTATGTGAGAGATTTGAGGAGTCTGAGGGGGTGCAGGTGACAGAGCTGTTTTTGGCCTGGGCCAGGCAATGACCTCATGGCTGAGGAAGTGCTTAGAGGAGCTGAGTGTGTGCGAGAGAGCCGGGGTGTGAGAGGGGCTGAAAGGGGGCGGTGGGGGCCTGGGAGAAACAGGTGCCGTGTCCTCCAGTGACACGCTATCTGGCCCAGAGAAGAACTGTCATCGCTCTCATGTCACCAGAGGAGAACCCATCTGCTTCCCCTGACCCCACCCCACCCCCTCTCCTTCTGACCCCTTCCCTCTTTCCTTCCCTCTCCCCTGTGCTCTCTCTTGCCCTCTCCTTCCCTCTCTCCTCCTTCCTCCTTTATCTCTAAAAAGCAGAGGGAGGAGAAAGTGTGGGAAAAAACAGGGTGAATATGTGGAGAAGGGATGAGAAAATGAACCACAAAGGAACGGTTTGACTTTGTCTTTTAGCTAGGTCTTTTTCATTTTTAGATATTTGCACTAAGAATGGCATAATCAAGTTACGTTGTAAAACAGTAGAGGGAGAGGCTGGGTTCTGCATATGCACCTGCCTTCACCTACTGATGAGTACCTGCACTGTGGTGTGTGTGTTGCATGCATATGTGCATGTGTGTCATTTAATGTACCTTGTTAAAACTAGGTTTTCCTGTCCGATTCCTCGTTAATAATAACCTTAATAAGGTCTAAATTAGCCCACGAAATGAAAGCTGCTACTGCTACTGTCTGCGTTTAATTTAGTAGCCTCCAACACACACACACACACACACACACACAAGCTGCTGCTACTCTGTTAATGATCTATCCTAATTGCCTAGTCACTTTTACCCCTACCTACATGTACATGTTACCTCCATTTGTCTTACTTTTGAACTCTGCAGTGTTGGAAAAGGGCTCGTAAGCATTTCACTGTAAAGTCTACACCTGTTGTATTCGGCTCATGTGACAAATACAATTTCATTTGACACACACACACGCAAGCTGGATGGATGGTTAACATGCTCCTTGAGTGTAAAATGTATGTTGAACGTGACCTCTGACTTCCCTGTCAGACTCTGTAGACCACCAGTAGAACACCACTAGACCACCACTAAACCACCACTAAACCACCACTAGACCACCACTAGACCACCACTAGACCACCACTAGACCACCACTAAACCACCACTAGACCACCACTAAACCACCACTAAACCACCACTAGACCACCACTAAACCACCACTAGACCACCACTATAAAACCAATGGACCACCACTAGACCACCACTAAACCACCACTAGACCACCACTAAACCCCCACTAGACCACCACTAGACCACCACAAGACCACCACTAGACCACCACTAGACCACCACTAGACCACCAGAATGTCTAATTGGAGTCATACACATCCAACCAACCAGGCTTCAGGTCAAGGGGCCAATCCCATCCTAACTTCACACCATTTTGATGAACAAATTTGAATGAAATTAAAATAGCCTATTTGTCTTGTGGCGATAAATAATACTTTGTTAGTATTAGTATGATAGAGACGACTAAGGAAACGAAAACACTCTCAGTATGTCACTGGTATGGTTGTGTTGTGTCTGCCTCTAAAGTCAAGGAGATGACACGATGATCAATGTCCTACTACACTCAGTGGAGCCAACCTAGAGATGACAAGGGATCAGCCACACACACCTGTGTGTGTGTGCGTGTGTGTGTGTGTGTGTGTGTGTGTGTGTGTGTGTGTGTGTGTGTGTGTGTGTGTATCTTTCTATGGTGGTCTGCTGAGGCTCTGTTCTGGGTGGTTGATTATCATTGACCCGTAGGAAAAGTGGAGACAGGTTTTTGCGTCTGAGCTCAATCAGTGTGCCACTGTCTGTCTGTGTTCCTGTTCAGAAATGAATGTATGGGTCAGTTATTATATGTGTGTAAATGTGGCCGTGATGTATACATTTGAATGTGTGTGTGTGTTCTGTGTGTGTGTTTGGAAAGAGTATGTTCTCACTGCACGGCCCATATCCTGTGAAGGAGGTATTTGCTGTCACAGGAAAAACATTCTGGCGTCGTGACACTGTCGCCTGCACAGATTTATTACTGAGAGGAGAGGAGGAGGGAGGGAGGGAGGGAGAGGGGGAGTCTGGGGTGGGGGAGTTGACAGGAAGGTTGTGTGTGTGTGTGTGTGTGTGTGTGGGGGGGTAATCAGAAATAGAAAGGTAGAGGTGGTACCTATACCAATAAGCTCTCACATTCTCATGCCAGAATTAGACGTTTGTCCATGTTTCTCAAATGTCATATTTGGAAGGTGTTAGAAATGTCAAGTTTCTAAGTGTTTAAGGTTAAGTTTAGGCATTAACTCTGTGTGGTTAAGGTAAGGGTTAAGGTTTGGGATAGGCCTAAAACAAAAATCTCAAAAACAACTTTTGCTGGATTCGAACATTCAACCTTTTGCACCAGAGGCAGATGTTTACCTACTTGAAGGTAACAGCGCTCACTGTTGCCCCTAATGGTCCGTTTCCACATCATCTCCTGACATCCTCAGACGTGGATGGATGTCTAGTATTGACTTATGATACCCGTACACTGTAAGAGCATTGAAAGCAGTGGAGCAGAGAGGAAGGACAAAGGGAGGGATGGAAAATACTAGATAATAGGCAGTTTAATTTAAGACAAACAGCGAAGAGGAGCAGTGAGACAGGACTTTATGTCTCAGAGATGGGAGATGAGAGGAGGGGAGTTAGTGGGATCTGTAGTCCAGCCAAAGAGACCAGAGCAGAATGGAATCCCATTTCTCATTAATACATCATAAAGGGTCACTGCAGGAAATACTACATTATCCAGGGGGCCACAGGGGAGGGCTGTCTCTGTGGAGAGAATGGAACTCTAAGGTTATGTTTGTGTAAGTGTGTTGGTATGTGTGTTTTGTGTACCTGAGTGTGTATGCATGTTTGTGAGCCTGTGTGTTTAGGATTTGTGGTTCGGTATTTTGATGTGGTTCCTACAAGAACTAACCCCCTGAGCTGTTTGACATATTGTCAGTCTGCTAGTGTCTGAAAACACTGGTTCGCTGGATGTTCCCCAATGCTAGAAGGGGTTCCCCAAGTGAAAACGGTTTGAACCCCTGTTCTAGAGCAGCTAACAAGACCCCTGTCCCACTCACTGGACCAATGCATAGACAGAATGACTTCTATAGTCACAAACAGCAGACAGGGTTGTGCTTTTGGCTTGACAGTCACTGGGCTGGCTCCGCATTATCGGAGCCAACATTGCCATTGATAAAGGAAATTACAGTTCAGATAAATGACATTCAATTGAATGATTTTATTTTTTTATAGTCAACATAAGTGATGCTAGTTATGCATTTTAAGTAGTCTAGGGGTCAACTTAAAATACACATGCATATCTTATTCATAAATCATATTGATGTCATTGACAACATTATAGTTCCAAGTACATATCTTAAGTTAGGATTGAGCCATGAGAGGCTGTATTCTCCAGTAGACAGCTGGCAGAGTGACGGACTGGTTGGCGTTTCAGATGGAATCCACAGCTATTTCTGGGGATTTATTTCACAGCTCCTGAAGGGGGACTTTCATTCAGCTTTCTGAGGCTGGAAGACACCACACTCCTGGGGGTCGACCGCTCAGGGTGTGTGTCTGTGTGTGATAGAGATGAGCCTGCAGTGCATGCTTCATTCCTGCTGATATCTCTATAACATTATATCAAATGACCCAGATCTCAGCACTGATCCAGCTAGAAACATCTAGATTTCAACAGCCTTGTGAGGACTTAGAACAGTCTCTCTCCGTCGCTGCTCGTGTCTTCACTGTCTTACTCCTCATCACTCAAAAAGAGGGTGTCTCATAGCCCCTGCCAAATAGAACACCCTTCAATCCCTCCACCCTCACGAACAGCTGCTCCACTGTTCCTGTGTTAGCTGGGCTATAGCTAGGCAGAGGCAGCCTGACACCATAGTGCGAGCCTCATACCTCACGCCTCACACCTCTCCCACCCAGTGAAAGGGGGAGATTGTGCTGCCCACAGCCACCGTCATGGAAAATTAAAGCCTTTGATCTACCTGGAATGACCCCCCCCCCTGTCCCCCGTCCCTCGTTGCACATGCACCCACACACAGAGTCATGAACGCTCACACACACACACACACATGTCATGCACGCCTACACACATGCCCGCATACACACACACACGCACGCACGCACGCACGCACACTCACACACACACACATACACTCACATATACACACACGTTTGTTTTACTATCCTTGTGGGAACCAAACAATTGATTCCTATTCAAAATCCTGATCCTTAACCGAACCCTAACTTTAACCCCTAACCTTAAACTTAACCATAATTGCTAAACCTAACCACTTACCCTAATTCTAACCCTAATTGTTACCCTAACCCTTAAGCCTAAAATTTACTTTTTCCTTGTGGGGTCCGGCAAAATGGTCCCCTCAAGGATAGTAAAACACACACACACACACACACACACACACACACACACACACACACACACACACACACACACACACACACACACACACACACACACACACACACACACACACACACACACACACACACAGGGCAGCAGGTAGCCTAGTGGTTAGAGCATTGGACTAGTAACTGTATGGTTACACACACTATCGACCATGTTTGCACAAGACAGTAGCCCAGAGGGATCAAAATACGCAAGGCAAACTTAGAAAAACAGTTGACTGACAAATACCCCTAGCAGAAAAAGAGTGGGAGGAGTTACTAAAATAGAGGAGGGAGAATGACACTTTCCCTGAATTACCTCCTTTTCCCTCTCCTTGTCTTAAAGTATGGAATGTCATTGAGTGGAAAGAGTGAATGAGTCTAGTTAAATTGTATTTGCTGTAGTGCTCTTGTTCTACTGCAGTACTTTGAGGTGATCTGATACCCCCCCAGGGCGGGACTGGCCTGGACTTGGCTGGGGAAAGTTATTTTTACCGCGGACTGGAGACAGCAAGAGGGTCCTGCTTCAGAGTTTGGGGGCAGGGGGGGTGTTGCGACTGATGTGTTAATGGTCTGTAGTTGAGGGGTTAGCACCTAATCACCCCTGACCTCCTCCCTGGTCTCAGAGAGGAAGTGGACCTGGGCTCATTAGAGGTCAGAGGTCACACAGGTGGAAGTGGACATGGTTAGTGTATCGACACTACTAACTGTCTCAAAGGAATCAGCCAGTCAGAGATACAGTATAATACATGTTTATAATGTTGAGTTATTATTGAATGGTTTTCAGTGTTGAGTTATTTCTTACTTAAAGTGTAGAACCACAAGACACATGTAAATGAATAAAAGTCAATGATCCGGAATTTGATCTTGACAGGACAATTTTAATGCTGTACAGATTGTAGAAGTTGGAATCCATTGTGTTAGCATAGAAAATATGAGTGGTTTTGTCATTCTCTGGCCCCTACTCCACTATTCAGGTAGGAACCTAGTTGACTGCCCTGTCCAGAGAGACAGAACAGAGAGGGCAGTGTCTCCTTGGCCCACTGTTCCAGTCAATCCTGTTGGTTGGCACTGGGGTGTGTGTGTGTCCACTTGGCACTGATGTCCTGTTTTCATCAGTGTTTGAGTCTGGCGTCGAAGTGTGTGAGAAATAGTGTGTGTGTGTGTGTGTCCTGTTTTCAGCAGTGGGTGTGGGTCCAGTTGGCTCGTGTGTGTGAGTGTGTGTGTGTGTGTCTTTAGTGTGCCAGGGTTGGAGACAGTTTGTTGAACTCAGTGTGAACTGAATGAATGCTGAGACTCTAAGGTCTCATGTGAAATAGCTCAGTGTGTGTAGCCTTGAGTGTGTACGTGCCATCGGAAAGTATTCAGACCCCTTGACTTTTTCCACATTTTGTTATGTTAGAGCCTTGTTCTAAAATTGATTAAATTGTTTTTTTCCCTCATCAAAAACTAAAATACACAAGTATTCAGACCCTTTACTCAATACTTTGTTGAAGCAGCTTTGGCAGCGATTACAGCCTCGAGTCTTCTTGGATATGATGCTACAAGCTTTGCACACCTGTATTTGGGGAGTTTCTCCCATTCTTCTCTGCAGATCCTATCACGTTCTGTAGGGTTAGATGGGGAACGTTGCTGCACAGCTATTTTCAGGTCTCTCTAGAGATGTTCTATTGGGTTCAAGTCTGGGCTCTGGCTGGGCCACTCAAGGACTTTCAGAGACTTGTCCCTATGCCACTCCTGCGTTGTCTTGGCTGTGTGCTTAGGGTCGTTGTCCTGTTGGAAGGTGAACCTTTGCTCCAGTCGGATGTTCTGTGTGCTCTGGAGCAGGTTTTCATCAAGGATCCCTCTGTACTTTGCTCAGTTCATCTTTGCCTCGATCCTGACTAGTCTCCCAGTCCCTGCTGCTGAAAAACATCCCAACAACATGATATCTAGATATCTAAATGAGAGAGCCCCATAGGAGAACCCTTTTTGGTTCTGGGTAGAACAATTTTGTGTTCTATGAAACCAAAACGGGTAATCCTATGGGGGAGAAATTGAGGGCCTGGTTCGGCTTTCAAGTTCTGTGTGTGTCCAGTCCTCTCATAATTGTCCCCTGTGCCTGGGATGGTGGGATTTGTTCAGGACATGCACCACTTGTGGCGTTTGGACCTGGGCCATGCCTCCCCTCATATCCTCCCGTCTCTCCCTCCTGCCTCCTTTTCATTGTTTTGGGAGTGCAGTGTTGACTTAGGAAAGGGACAGCAAGAATGGCCTCTCCTCTCTCCCTGCTCTCATCCCCTGTTCTCCCCCTCCTTTCCGTCCCCCCATTCTCCCCCATTGTGGTCTGTTCAGTGTTGATTGAGGCCAGTACAGTCAGGGCCAGGCTGAATGGCTGGGTGAGAATAGCTGCTGTGCTATGTGAATGAGGTCTGTCTGTATTGTGTGGAGGCCAGCCCACTGGCTGGGGTTCCCCATGCTAGGCCTGGAGCTGCTTGAGTCTGGGTCCGTACAGGCCAGGGGACCTGGGCCAGACCAGGGGATCTGGACCAGGCCAGGGGATCTGGGCCAGACCAGGGGATCTGGGTCAGGCCAGGGGATCTGGACCAGGCCAGGGGATCTGGACCAGGCCAGGGGATCTGGACCAGGCCAGGGGATCTGAGCCAGGACGGGATCTGGGCCAGGACGGGATCTGGGCCAGGACAGGGGATCTGTACAGGACAGGGGATCTGTACAGGACAGGGAATCTGGACCAGGACGGGATCTGGGCCAGGACAGGGGATCTGTACAGGACAGGGAATCTGTACCAGGCCAGGGGATATGGGCAAGGCCAGAGGATCTGGGCCAGGACAGGGCACCTGGGCCAGGACAGAGAGGGAGGACAGGCCACTGTGTTCTCCTCTGTCATAGAAAACAACAACTATATCACAACATGACCTACGTTCATTTGTGCTCTACTCATTCATTCATTCATTCATTCAGTAAACCTGTTCCGTTATACAAAGGACCACAACGAGACCACATGTTGGTTAGTCACTTACTTCACAGCTGGCCTGTAGCTGACGTGGTCTGTAGACCATAGACTACTACCACATTGTGCCCCAGACCTACATACTTGACATGTGCCAGCCATTAGAGGTCAGGCGGCTGGCATCTGTCTCAGTGCCTGGCATAGAGTGGTATGGCCAGGGGTAGAGGAGCAGGCTGGAAGCTGGCAAAGTTCCCCGGTGCCCCCCTCTTTTCCCATGGCCCTGGTTTTACTAGGGTTTTATACCAATGTAATTACAGAGTAGAGACAGTACTGTAATGATGTAACTACAGCCCAGCTCTTTCTCTCTCTCTCAAACACTCCCTCACTCCCAAACTTAGATCACCCCACGAGCCAGAGGAAACAAACCTCAAACACTGTGCATGTGCGTGTGTGTGTGCGTGTGCGTGTGTGTGTGTGTGTCTGTGTGTGTGTGTGTGTGTGTGTGTGTGTGTGTGTGTCTGTGTGTGTGTGTGTGTGTCTGCCAGGGGTTGGGAGCAGTAGCAGGTGTTTGCTCGCCGAAACACACGGGCAAAGCAGCTGGACTGTGCCACAGCTGTGTGTGTGTGTGTGTGTGTGTGTGTGTGTGTGTGTGTGTGTGTGTGTGTGTGTGTGTGTGTGTGTGTGTGTGTGTGTGTGTGTGTGTGTGTGTGTGTGTGTGTGTGTGTGTGTGTGTGTGTGATAGAAATGCAAGACTGTGTGTGTGTATATGTGTGTGTAGCACCTGGACACAGCTGGACTGTATGGCAGGCAGTAGCTAATAGAGGAACTGTGTTTCTGGCCAGACGTGAGCTCCTACACTCAGCCTGTTCAACAAGTTATAGTATTCATTTCACTAGCTCTCCCTCTCTCCCACACACACACAGTTCCATTGCCAAAGTGCTTTCTTTTTATTCTCTATATTGATTTTTGGGATCTCTTTACTCCTTGTTCTTTCAGGTCTTCTTTTAGTTCTGGGTGTGTTATTTCAGAGTCATTTGAAGGGGTGAGGTATGGTGTTCTGGTGATGTGTCATTTGAAGGGGTGAGGTATGGTGTTTTGGTGATGTGTCATTTGAAGGGGTGAGGTATGGTGTTTTGGTGATGTGTCATTTGAAGGGGTGAGGTATGGTGTTTTGGTGTAAGGCAAATACATTAGCAACATGTGTCTGCTTGTGAAAGGG
Source organism: Oncorhynchus masou masou (assembly GCF_036934945.1). Taxonomy (NCBI): domain Eukaryota; kingdom Metazoa; phylum Chordata; class Actinopteri; order Salmoniformes; family Salmonidae; genus Oncorhynchus; species Oncorhynchus masou. Next base: position 71,257,135 of record NC_088212.1, on the reverse strand, counting down.
GTCTGCTCTGCTTTGCTCTAGTCATGCTTTCCTCCCCACCTTTCCCTCTCTCCTCCTCTCCCTTTCTCACCCCTCTCCCCCCATTCTGCTGATAGTCCTAATGAGGTGAGGAGAGCAGGGTTCTGTAGCACCTCTCAGTTTAGGATGCCATACCAGGACAACTAGTCATACCAGCAGCAAGGGAGAGAGCTCAGCCAAAATAGACACTCACACCTGGCTATATACAGTATGCCCTATACACAGCCAACCAATCAGGGACTAGGTTACTGTACCCCTTAACACACCCAGCTAACCAACCAGGGATTAGGTTACTGCAGTGTACCCCTAACTGTACAGGCCAAAGCCAACCAATCAGGGAATGGCCAAATAGGTTTGTTGTGAGGGCAGGGTAGCTATTGTCTAACATAGCAGATCTGACCTGCCAGAGTGGAGAAGATAGATGTCCTCCTTAAATTACAACCCCTCAAGTCCTCACCACCATAAATTACACCTCACCCCCTCTCAGCCTCTCTGTCCCCCTCTATGTACCCTTCACCCCATCCAAGCCTCTGTCCTCCTCACCCCCTCTCAGCCTCTCTGCCCCCCTCACCCCCTCTTTGTCCACCTCACCCCCTCTTAGTCTCTCTGCCCTCCTCACACACCTCTCTCCCTCTCACCCCTACTCCTCACTTCCTACCGCCTCCCCACTGTCTCTCATACTCCTTCACCCAAACCCAACTGGCCTTCTTCAACTCAATCCCACCCCCTCTACCCCCTCCTTCCCTCCTCGCTCCTCAATCTAACCTCCCCACCCCCTCAACTCTTCACCCCAAACCCACTATCCCTCTTCCCTGGAACCACCTGGTCTCTCACATGACCTGCCAAGGCAGCTGGGTAGCTAGGGGGGCTATAAGGGTAGGGTGTAGGGGGGCTGTAATGGTGGCGTGTAGGGGGGCTGTAAGTGGTGGGTTTAGGGGGCTGTAAGGGTGGGTGTAAGGGGGGTGTGTAAATGTGGGGTGTAAGGGGGTGTAGTGGGGGTGTGTAAGTGTGGGGGGTGGGGTGTAGGGGGGCTGTAAGTGGGGTAGGGGGGTTTAGGGGGCTGTAAGGGGTAGGGGGGTGTAAGGGGGGTGTAGGGGGGTGTAAGGGGTGTGGTGTAAGCGGGGTGTAGGGGGTGTGTAAGGGTGGGGTGTAGGGGGGCTGTAAGTGTGGGGGTAGGGGGGCTGTAAGGGTGGGTGTAGGGGGGCTGTAAGGGTGGGTGTAGGGGGTGTATAGGGTGGGGTGTAGGGGGGGCTGGGGGTGTAGGGGGGGGGGTGTAGGGGGTGTAGGGGGGTGGGGTGTAGGGGGGCTGTAAGGGTGGGTGTAGGGGGGCTGTAAGGGGGGGTGTGGGGGTAAGGGTGGGTGGGGGTCTGTAAGGGTGGGTGTAGGGGGGCTGTGTTAGGGGGTCTGTAAGGGGGGGTGTAGGGGGGCTATAAGGGGGGGTGGGTATAGGGTGGGGGGGCTGTAAGGGTGGGGTGTAGGGGGGCTGTAAGTGGGGGTGGGGGTGTAAGGGTGGGTGGGGGGCTGTAAGTGGGTGGGTGTTAGGGTGGGGGGGGCTGTAAGGGTGGGTGTAGGGGGCTGTAAGGGTGGGTGTAGGGGGGCTGGGGTGGGTGTAGGGGGCTGGGGTGTAGGGGGCTGTAAGGGTGGGTGTAGGGGGGAGGGGGTGTTAGGGGGCTGTAAGGGTGAGGTGTAGGGAGGTCTGTAAGGGTGGGTGTAGGGGGGCTGTAAGGGTGGAGTGTAGGGGGGCTGTAAGGGGTGGGTGTAGGGGGGCTTTAAGGGTGGGTGTAAGGGTGGGTGTAGGGGGTGTGTAAGGGTGTGGTGTAAGCGGGGTGTAGGGGGTGTGTAAGGGTGGGGTGTAGGGGGGCTGTAAGTGTGGGGGTAGGGGGGCTGTAAGGGTGGGTGTAGGGGGCTGTAGGGTGGGTGTAGGGGGTGTGTAAGGGTGGGGTGTGGGCTGTAAGGGTGGGTGTAGGGGGGCTGTAAAGGGGGTGTAGGGGGTGTGTTAGGGTGGGGTGTAGGGGGGCTGTAAGGGTGGGTATAGGGGGCTGTAAGGGTGGGTGTAGGGGGGCTGTAAGGGTGGGTGTAGGGGGGCTGTAAGGGTTGGGTGTAGGGGGGCTGTAAGGGTGGGTGTAGGGGGGGTAACGGGGGTAGGGGGTAGGGGGGTGTAGGGAGGTCTGGTGGGTGTAGGGGGCTGTAAGGGTGGGGTGTAGGGAGGTCTGTAAGGGTGGGTGTAGGGGGCTGTAAGGGTGGAGTGTAGGGGGGCTGTAAGGGGTGGGTGTAGGGGGGCTTTAAGGGTGGGTGTAAGGGTGGGTGTAGGGTATGGAGGGCTGCCACATAAGGGTGGGATGGTGAACCGGCCCGCAGACCGCAGCAAGGGGGATCTGCACCAATACTACATTTCCCACAATGCAACGGTGACGGGCAGTAGGCTGCTTCATTTCAATATTTATTGGCACAGCAGTCGTGCATGTAAAATTAACTTTCAGATACCCATCAAAAATGGCAAAACGGAAGGTGGACACTGAGAACCGGGGGGGGCTGTTCACGGAAGCTGGAAAACCTGTGGGTGTGGAGAAAGTGGGGGCTGTAATCTGGGTGAAACACGCGGGAATATGGACATGGAACAAAGGCTACAAAAGGCACTTTATTTTATTGCAATTATATTTTAAAAATATTTCAGTTGAGTGGATGATAGAAAATTGCTATTATTGTTTTTTTCTTTAAGTAAATTTAGCCCACTTTTGGAAAATATGGGTGATGGGGGGTTTCTTTCATTTAATGTTCATGTTATGGGGTGGATTTGTCTTTTGTGTCTGGGGGCTGCTTTATTTATCTGATCATATTGGGTGGGTGTAGGGGGCTGCTAAATTTTTTATTTGGCTGTAGGGGGTGTCCAGGGGTGGGGTCTTAGGGGGGCTGTAAACAATTATATTTTAAAATATTTATGAGTGGGGGGTGTTAGGGGGCTGTAAGGGTGCTAAATTTTTTAGGTGTAGGGGGGCTGTAAGGGTGGGGTGTAGGGTGGGGGGGGCTGTAAGTGTGGGGGTGGGTGTAGGGTGGGTGGGGGGCTGTAAGGGTGGGTGTAGGGGGTGTGTTAGTGTAGGGTGGGGGGGCTGTAAGGGGGGGTGGGTGTAGGGGGGCTGTAAGGGTTGGGGTAGGGGGGCTGTAAGGGTGGGGTGTACGGGGGGGTGTTAGGGGGCTGTAAGGGTGAGGTGTAGGGAGGTCTGTAAGGGTGGGTGTAGGGGGGCTGTAAGGGTGTAGGGGGGTAAGGTGTGTAAAGGGTGGGGTAAGGGTGGGTGTAGGGGGTGTGGGGGCTGTAAGCGGGGTGTGGGGGTGGGGTGGGGGCTGTAAGGGTGGGGGTAGGGGGGCTGTAGGGTGGGTGTAGGGGGGCTGTAAGGGTGGGTGTAGGGGGTGTGTAAGGGTGGGGTGTAGGGGGGCTGTAAGGGTGGGTGTGGGGGGGCTGTAAAGGGGGTGTAGGGTGGGGTGGGGGCTGTAAGGGTGGGTATAGGGGGTGTAGGGGGCTGAAAGGGGGTGTTAGGGGGCTGTAGGGTTGGGTGAGGGGGGTGTAGGGTGGGGGAGGGGGCTGAAACGGGGGGTTAGGGGTCTGTAAGGGTGGGTGTAGGGGGGCTGTAAGGGTGGAGGTGTAGGGTGGGTGGGGGCTGTAAGGGGGTGTGGGTGGGGTGTAGGGGGGCTGTAGGGTGGGGTGTAGGGGGGCTTTAAGGGTGGGTGTAGGGGGCTGTAAGGGGGGTGTAGGGGGCTGTAATAGGGTGGGGTGGGTGTAGGGGGGCTGTAGGGGGGTGGGTGAAGGGGGGCTGTAGGGGGTGGGTGTAGGGGGTGTAGGGGGGCTGTAAGGGGTGGGTGTAGGGGGCTGTAATGGGGGGGTGTTAGGGGGCTGTAAGGGTGGGGTGTAGGGAGGTCTGTAAGGGTGGGTGTAGGGAGGTCTGTAAGGGTGGGTGTAGGGGGGCTGTAAGGGTGGGTGTGGGGGGGCTGTAAGGGGGGTGGGGGGCTGTAAGGGGTGGGTGTAGGGGGGGTGGGTGTGGGGGGCTGTAAGGGTGGGTGTAGGGGGGTGTAACGGGGGGTTAGGGGGCTGTAAGGGTGGGTGTAGGGGGTCTGTAGGGTGGGGTGTAGGGGGCTGTAAGGGTGGGGTGGGTGTAGGGGGGCTGTAAGGGTGGGTGTAGGGGGGCTGTAAGGGGGGTGTTAGGGGGCTGTAGGGTGGGTGTAGGGGGGCTGGGGTGGGTGTAGGGGGGCTGTAAGGGTGGGTGTAGGGGGGCTGTAAGGGGGGTGGGTGTAGGGGGGCTGTAACGGGGGGTGTTAGGGGGCTGTAAGGGTGAGGTGTAAGGGCGGGGTGTAGGGGGGCTGTAAGGTGTAGGGGGGTGTAGGGGGGGAGGGGGTCTAAGGGGTAAGGGTGGGTGTAAGGGGGGGGGGCTGTAAGGGTGGGTGTAGGGGGCTGTAAGGGGGGGGGTGTAGGGGGTCTGTAAGGGTGGGTGTAGGGGGGCTGTAAGGGTGGGGTGTAGGGGGGCTGTAAGGGTGGGTGTAGGGGGGCTGTAACGGGGGGTGTTAGGGGGCTGTAAGGGTGAGGTGTAGGGAGGTCTGTAAGGGTGGGGTGTAGGGAGGTCTGTAAGGGTGGGTGTAGGGGGGCTGTAAGGGTGGGGTGTAGGGGGGCTGTAAGGGGGGGTGTAGGGGGGCTGTAAGGGGGGGTGTAGGGGAGCTGTAAGGGGTGGGTGTAGGGGGGCTGTAAGGGTGGGTGTAGGGGGGCTGTAAGGGTGGGTGTAGGGGGGCTGTAAGGGGGGTGTTAGGGGGCTGTAAGGGTGGGTGTAGGGTGGGGGAGGGCTGTAAGGGTGGGGGTGTAGGGGGGTGGGGTGTAGGGGGGCTGTAAGGGGTGGGTGTAGGGGGGCTTTAAGGGTGGGTGTAGGGGGGCTGTAATGGGGGGTGTAGGGGAGCTGTAAGGGGTGGGTGTAGGGGGGCTGTAAGGGTGGGTGTAGTGGGGCTGTAAGGGGTGGGTGTAGGGGGGCTGTAAGGGGTGGGTGTAGGGGGGCTGTAAGTGTGGGTGTAGGGGGGCTGTAACGGGGGGTGTAGGGGGGCTGTAATGGGGGGTGTAGGGGAGCTGTAAGGGGTGGGTGTAGGGGGGCTGTAAGGGGTGGGTGTAGTGGGGCTGTAAGGGGGGTGGGTGTAGGGGGGCTGTAAGGGGTGGGTGTGGGGGCTGTAAGGGGTGGGTGTAGGGGGCTGTAAGGGGTGGGTGGGGGGTGTAGTGTGGGGGGGGCTGTAACGGGGGTGTAGGGGGGCTGTAACGGGGGGATGTAGTTAGGCTGTAAGGGGTGGGGGGTGCTGGGGATGTTGGCTCCAACAGGGGTCACAAATGGCTTTAGAAACTCTGTCCACTCTGAAGGGGAGGAGGAACACTAACTGGTTTGTTTGTTGGATTTCCAAATTGGCACACTATTTTTGGAAAACACACACACACACACACACACACACACACACACACACACACACACACACACACACACACACACACACACACACACACACACACACACACACACACACACACACACACACACACACGTGCGCACACACACTCCAACTAGGGTGTCCACCCATTCTGCCTAGAGTGGATGAAAGGGCGCTTTGGGGATGAAACTTCCCTTCCTTATGTTGTAATAATATTTAATACGTTTTGTTTATCTCATGTTCTGAATCGCTCCCTAAGATCTTTCTCTAACATACTGTATCATTAACATTATATACAAAAAGTTGGATTTTGCAACCTAATACTTCCGATAATACGCACTGAGCTCGGTTGACATAGCGGTGCTGCTTTCTCGTAACAACTTTTGAGGATTTTACATTTTGTGGTCGCTGTCTTCAGTTGTTTCTGTGGGTCGCAAAAAGCTACATTTGCATGACACGAGCTGAATTAAATGTAAAAGGCTTTGAAAATAAAAAGTTCGGCATACACTCAGTGCTCTTTTGACATTTTACAGAGATCCACTTGTTTTTGTGAGAAATCTTTGAAAAGTAACAGAATTTCAAATGAATATGAAAGGGGTATGCTAAAACATGAAAATACAACATATCATGTCTCAAAATCGATACCCATCTTATTGTTTTCTGTCCTGCGGACTCAAGAAGAAAGATGACGAGTTCAACAGGAAAGAGAACCTGTCAAGTAGCCAGGAGCCTTACGTTTTGCACAGAATCCAGCCTTGCTGAAACAATGCAAGTTTCTCTTGTGTATGAAGACACTGGCCGAGGGACATCACATCAGTGGCATGGGCATGGTTGGGTTACACACACACAAACCACACGCACACAGTTCTCCAGTGCCAGGGCTGCAATAGTGTGACATTAGAGCAGTCAGATTTATGTCTAGGGGTGTGGGGTGGGTTAGCAGGGATTGGGGTAGTGGTGTCCAGGGACCTCCTGTTTAGTTTCCTAGGGAAGGATTTTGGCACGCTGACACAGCTGTGCCACTCTGAGAGAGACACACATACCAGACAGACAGAGAGAGATAGAGATGGCATGAACATGGCACAGAGCTACTGATCCCACATCAGTCAGTTGACAAAAGCCAGGGTAGCTCAACAAGCACCAAGGCTTATATGTGTCAGCATGTCTATTCTCGCTCACTCTGTGTCTCTCTCTCTCATTCACACACCTAAACAAATACACACATTATACACACCTTTTGACAACTGACAACTGTTGTGGTTCTGCTGTTGTTATTAGTGAAGGGGGAAAAATCGATTCAGTTACATACTGGGATATTATTTTTGAAAATATCGCAATATTAGTTTTGCTCTAGTTGGCTGGACCTGCACCAAAACTCGTGAACCAATTTGTTTTCAGCACTTTTATTTCCATGACTGATCAAAACTCATTTTCTCATGGCTCTCTCTTGTCCCTCTGCAGCAGACGTATGTTTGGAACATCGAATCGCAACAACATCACAGTATTGGCAGTTAAGTATGGTGATCATATCGTATCGTAAGGTCCCTGGCAATTCCCAGTCCTAGTTGTCATGGTCAGAAATGTAGTGCTTATTTGTGGCCAGTAGAACATAAGCCTACACCACAGATGGGCAACTTTTATGGGGGTGTGGGCCACCATTTTTTTTAAATAACGCATTTCTTGCAATTCTGCTAATTTTGCCATGGGCTGAAAGGAAAACTAGTAATTTTACAGCTAATGTCCTGCAATTCTACACATTTTGCCATAGGTTGGAGAGAAATGTTAGCAGTTTTTAATTTGATATCTGAGTGAAACTAACTAACAAAATCAATGGCGCGCCCCCGGACGGTATTTCAAACATGATAACAAGTTTAAATAGGTGGACGCTAAACTGACTTAGCAATCTAAAAGGAAAATGCTGACAGGGGCTAATTGACCGACTGTCAGTGATTGACATAACAAGAGAAAAACTGCTGATGCACAACCACATTTAGAAATTGCACCTGGAGTATTCTGCTATTCTAACTCACAATAGTAAGTTGAGACCCCAAATTAGTAAAAGTAATATAGATATACACTACCTTTCAAACGTTTGGGGTCACTTAGAAATGTCTTTGTTTTTGAAAGAAAAGCACATTTTTGTCCATTCAAATAACATTATATTGATCAGAAATACAGTGGAGACATAGTTAATGTTGTAAATGACTATTGTAGCCGGAAATGGCTGATTTTTGATAGAATATCTACATAGGCGAACAGAGGCCCATTATCAGCAACCATCCCTCCTGTGTTCCAATGGCACGTTGTGTTAGTTCATCCAAGTTTATCATTTCAAAAGGCTAATTGATCATTAGAAAACCCTTTTGCAATTATGTTAGCACAGCTGAAAACTGTTGTGCTGATTAAAGAAGAAATACAACTGGTCTTCTTTAGACTAGTTGAGTATCTGGAACATCAGTATTTGTGGGTTCGATTACAGGCTCAAAATGGCCATAAACCAAGACCTTTCTTCTGAAATTTGTCAGTCTATTCTTGTTCTGAGAAATGAAGGCTATTCCATGCGAGAAATTTCAAAGAAACTGAAGATCTACTCCCTTCACAGAACAGCGCAATCTGTCTCTAACCAGAATAGAAAGAAGAGTGAGAGGTCCCGGTGCACAACTGAGCAAGACGACACGTACATTAGAGTGTCTAGTTTGAGAAACAGACACCTCACAAGTCCTAAACTGGCAGCTTCATTAAATAGTACCCGCTAAACACCAGTCTCAATGTCAACAGTGAAGAGGCGACTCCGGGATGCTGGCCTTATAGGAAGAGTTCCTCTGTCCAGTGTCTGTGTTCTTTTGCCCATCTTAATCTTTTCTTTTTATTGTCCAATCTGAGATATGGCTTTTTCTTTGCCTTGTGGATTTAGAGGCTGCCACCCCCGTGCTTCACGGTTGGGATGGTGTTCTTCGGCTTGCAAGCCTCCCCCCTTTTTCCTCCAAACATAATGATGGTCATTATGGCCAAACAGTTCTATTTTTGTTTCATCAGACCAGAGGACATTTCTCCAAAAAGTTTGATCTTTGTGCAGTTGTAAACCGAAGTCTGGCTTTTTTATGGTGGTTTTGGAGCAGTGGTTTCTTCCTTGCTGAGCGGCCTTTCAGGTTATGTCGATATAGGACTCGTTTTACTATGGATATAGATACTTGTGTACCTGTTTTCTCCAGCATCTTCACAAGGCCCTTTGCTGTTTTTCGGGGATTGACTTGCACTTTTCGCACCAAAGCACGTTCATCTCTAGGACACAGAACGAATCCCCTTCCTGAGCGGTATGACGGCTGTGTGGTCCCATGGTGTTAATACTTGCGTATTATTGTTTGTACAGATGAACGTGGTACCTTCAGGAGTTTGGAAATTGCTCCCAATGATGTCTTGGCTGATACTTTTTGATTTTCCCATGATGTCAAGCAAAGAGGCACTGTGTTTGAAAGTAGGCTTTGAAATACATCCACAGGTACACCTCCAATTGACATCATTTTCTGGAATTTTCCAAGCTGTTTAAAGGCACAGTCAACTTAGTGCATGTAAACGTCTGACCCAGTGGAATTGTGATACAGTGAATGATAAGTTAAATAATCTGTCTGTAAACAATTGTTGGGAAAATGACTTGTGTCATGCAGAAGGTAGATGTCCTAACCGACTTGCCAAAACTATAGTTTGCTAACAAGAAATTTATGGAGCTGTTGAAAAACAACTTTTAATTACTCCAACATTAGTGTATGTAAACTTACGACTTCAACTGTATAAAGTACAGTCATGACCAAAAGTTTTGAGAATGACACAAATATTAATTTTCACAAAGTCTGCTGACTCAGTTTGTATGATGTAAATTTGCATATACTCCAGAATGTTATGAAGAGTGGTCAGATGAATTGCAATTAATTGCAAAGTCCCTCTTTGCCATGCACATGAACTGAATCCCCCCAAAAAAACATTTCCACTGGATTTCAGCTCTGCCACAAAAGGACCATCTGACATCATGCCAATGATTCTCTCGTTAACACAGGTGTGGGTGTTGACGAGGACAAGGCTGGAGATCACTCTATCATGCTGATTCAGTTCGAATAACAGACTGGAAGCTTCAAAAGGAGGGTGGTGCTTGGAATCATTGTTCTTCCTCTGTCAACCATGGTTACCTGCAAGGAAACACGTGATGTTGTCATTGCTTTGCACAAAAAGGGCTTCACAGGCAAGGATATTGCTGCCAGTAAGATTGCACCGAAATCAACCATTTATCGGATCATCAAGAACTTCAAGGAGAGCAGTTCAATTGTTGTGAAGAAGGCTTCAGGGCGCCCCAGAAAGTCCAGCAAGCGCCAGGACCGTCTCCTAAAGTTGATTCAGCTGCTGGATCGGGGCACCACCAGTGCAGAGCTTGCTCAGGAATGGCAGCAGGCAGGTGTGAGTGCATCTGCAAGCACTGTGAGGTAAAGACTTTTGGTGGATGGCCTGGTGTCAAGAAGGGCAGCAAAGACGCCACTTCTCTCTAGGAAAAACATCAAGGACAGACTGATATTCTGCAAAAGGTACAGGGATTGGACTGCTGAGGACTGGGGTAAAGTCATTTTCTCTGATGAAACCCCTTTCCGATTGTTTGGGGCATCCGGAAATATGCTTGTCCGGAGAAGACAAGGTGAGCGCTACCATCAGTCCTGTGTCATGCCAACAGTAAAGCATCCTGAGACCATTCATGTGTGGGGTTGCTTCTCAGCCAAGGGAGTGGGCTCACTCACAATTTTGCCTAAGTACACAGCCATGAATAAAGAATGGTACCAACACATCCTCCGAGAGCAACTTCTCCCAAACATCCAGGAACAGTTTGGTGACGAACAATGCCTTTTCCAGCATGATGGAGCACCTTGCCATAAGGAAAAATACATCGATATTTTGGGTCCATGGCCAGGAAACTCCCCAGAACTTAATCCCATTGAGAACTCGTGGTCAATCATCAAGAGGCAGGTGGACAAACAAAAACCCACAAATTCTGACAAACTCCAAGGATTGATTATGCAAGAATGGGCTGCCATCAGTCAGGATGTGGCCCAGAAGTTAATTGACAGCATACCAGGGCGGATTGCAGAGGTCTTGAAAAAGAAGGGTCAACACTGCAAATATTGACTCTTTGCATAAACTTCATGTAATTGTCAATAAAAGCCTTTGACACTTATGAAATGCTCTTAATTATACTTCAGTATTCCATAGTAACATCTGACAAAAATATCTAAAGACACTGAAGCAGCAAACTTTATGAAAATTAATAGTTGTGTCATTCTCAAAAAAAGAGGTTTCCAATGGACCGACTGTGTGTCTGGACCATCAACTTGCAAATGTGCTAGTCCAGTCGGGAGTGACTAATGTGTAAAGCATATAACCTTGAGGCCGCAGCGAAGTAGCCAAAGTGGTTAGGGACTAGCTTATGGTTAACTTGTCACAAATATGCTCAAATCTGATTATTAGGCTAGGAACTGGAGTTTAGAAATTCTCTTGTTATGGTCAGAGCCAAATCCTGTCTTCATTCAGCATTTTGAGCTGCTCAGTGAGACCACAAAACATTTGTGCCCATCCATCTTTGTGTCTGTCCGTCTGTCTATGTGCGTTCTGTCCATCTTGTCAATTGTAAATATTCCTCCAAAGATAACCTCTCAATCTCTCTTCCTAATCCTTCCAATAGTAGACATAAAAAATAGAGCAGAGGGGATTTCAATGTTTTTATGTTGTTTTCAATGTTTTGAATGTTGTTTTTATGTTGTTTTTATGTTGCAGAGTGCTGTAAAAATAGCACTTGGTTTGAGTTAGGAGCCAGGGGTCTCCTCCTCTCCATATTCTCTTCCTCATCTCCTCTCTCCCCCTCTCTCCATGTTCCCTCTCCCCCTCTCTCCATGTTCCCTCCCCTCCTCTTTCCCCCTCTCTCCATGTTCCCTCCCCTCCTCTCTCCATGTTCCCTCCCCTCCTCTCTCCCTTCTCTTTCTCATCTCCTCTCTCCCCCTCTCTCCATGTTCCCTCCCCTCCTCTCTCCCTTCTCTTTCTCATCTCCTCTCTCCCCCTCTCTCCATGTTCCCTCCCCTCCTCTTTCCCCCTCTCTCCATGTTCCCTCCCCTCCTCTCTCCATGTTCCCTCCCCTCCTCTCTCCCTTCTCTTTCTCATCTCCTCTCTCCCCCTCTCTCCATGTTCCCTCCCCTCCTCTCTCCCTTCTCTTTCTCATCTCCTCTCTCCCCCTCTCTCCATGTTCCCTCCCCTCCTCTCTCCCTTCTCTTTCTCATCTCCTCTCTCCCCCTCTCTCCATGTTCCCTCCCCCTCCTCCTCCTCCTTTCCCCCTCTCTCCATGTTCCCTCCCCTCCTCTCTCCATGTTCCCTCCCCTCCTCTCTCCCTTCTCTTTTTCTCTGCCCCTCCACCTCCTCCCCCTCCTCTGTCTGTCTGTGCCGCCCACTCTTTTCTCCTTCCCTCCCTGCTTTCCCTTCACCCCCCCCCTCCTCCCCCTCTCTTTCCCTTCTCTCTTCTATCCTCTCCCATCCTTGTGGATTTAGCAGGGCCACATGTTGCTGGCCTCTCTTGGCGGTGTGAGCCCCATGGCGGGCCCTGGCTCCAGCCTGACGCGCAGCCCGGGCAGTGTCTGTGTCTGTGTGTGTGTGTGTGTGTGTGTGCCTGCGTTCCTGTGTGTGCGACTGAGAGAGAGGATATGTGTGTGCGTGCATGCCTGGATGTGTGTGTGTGGTTGACTGTGTGTGCCTGTTTCTGTGCGTGAGAGATGCGCGGGCCGGGCGGCGCTCACACAGTAACCTGATAGTGGTGCTGGGAGCAGCAGAGAGAGTGGCTCTGAGCGAGGCAGTGCTGTGATTTATCCCCAGAGCCTAGCAGATGGCTGCAACAGGAGTTTGTTTAAGTTTGCTTCAGAGCCGGGCACACCGCCAGCAACACAGAGAGGGCTTGCCAGAAAAATGTTCACTGACTCTGGACGCCTAACCACTACCTCCCCCCTCCTCTCCTCCCCTCTCCCCTCGGGTGTCCCCCTGCCTAACCCCACACAGCCCCCTCTCTCAGTCCAGCACCACACACAGATGCACACTGATACACACAAACTCCCAGTCTCCCAGACTTTCTGTCCCTGATCTCAGCTTACTGTTCTCTCATTTCTCTCTTTCCTCCCATCTGCTTGGCATGCAAACACACACACACATAAAACACACTTACACACAGACACAAACACTAGCTAGTATAATGCTGTTTTGTTGAGTCCCTGGTGCAGACAAGGGGGGGGGGGACCTCTGTGGGATCATTGCGGAGCGTTGCGGGGTGGTTGTTTAACCATTGTTTGAAGACTGGGGAGGTTTCTGCTCTAATCCGGGCATGCCCTTTTCTCACCTACACACACAGGCGTGCACACAACACACACACACACACTGTTTATAGGGAAAGGAAGAAAACAACATTGTTCCGCTGTTAGGGGTGAAAGAAAGTTGTCATATCACTTGTGAAGTGGTAGAAATGCAATACATGACAGTGCACACACACCATCCATCACATACACCATCAGCAAATACACCATCCAGCACATACACCATCCACCACATGCACACCCTCCAAATACAGCAGCTCCTTGTGAATGGGATCAGGATGACTCCAACCTATTTCATGTATCTACAGGTCAAGGTCTTCTTATCGTCCTCTCCTTCACAGTCTCTTCCAGACTAATCACTAAATGACTCCGTCTCCTCTTTGCCTGCTCCTTCTTTCCACAATGTCAGTTCAGCATGACAGGGAGGGATGATTTGATTTATTTATCTCTTATTTTACCAGGTAAGTTGACTGAGAACAGGTTCTCATTTACAGCAACAAACTGGGGAATCGTTAAATGGGAGAGGAGGGGGATGAATGAGTCAATTGGATTATTAGGTGACCGTGACCGTTAGCCAGGACACCGGGGTCAACACCCCTGCTCTTACAATAAGTGCCATGGGATCTTTAATGATCTCAGAGAGTCAGGACACCCGTTTAACATCCCATCCGAAAGATGGCACCCTACACAGGGTAGTGTCCCCAATCACTGCCCTGGAGCATTGGGATTTTTTTTAGACAAGAGGAAAGAGTGCCTCTTACTCCAATACCACTTCCAGCAGCATCTAGTCTCCCATGCAGGGCCTGACCAGGACTAACCCTGCTTAGCTTCAGAAGCAAGCCAGCAGTGGTATGCAGGGTGGTATGCTGCTGGCATGAGGGCAGACAGACTGACAGACAGGCAGACAAGGTAGAGAGCAGGCCAGAGACAGATAAGAGAGCCAGGCAGAGCCAGACAAGGTAGAGAGCAGGCCAGGGCCAGACAAGGTAGAGAGCAGGCCAGAGCCAAACAAGGTAGAGAGCAGGCCAGGGCCAGACAAGGTAGAGAGCAGGCCAGGGCCAGACAAGGTAGAGAGCAGGCCAGGGCCAGACAAGGTAGAGAGCAGGCCAGAGCCAGACAAGTTAGAGAGCAGGCCAGGGCCAGACAAGGTAGAGAGCAGGCCAGGGCCAGACAAGGTAGAGAGCAGGCCAGGGCCAGACAGGGTAGAGAGCAGGCCAGGGCCAGACAAGGTAGAGAGCAGGCCAGGGCCAGACAAGGTAGAGAGCAGGCCAGGGCCAGACAAGGTAGAGAGCAGGCCAGGGCCAGACAAGGTAGAGAGCAGGCCAGGGCCAGACAAGGTAGAGAGCAGGCCAGGGCCAGACAAGGTAGAGAGCAGGCCAGGGCCAGACAAGGTAGAGAGCAGGCCAGGGTCAGACAAGGTAGAGAGCAGGCCAGAGCCAGACAATGTAGAGAGCAGGCCAGGGCCAGACTGGTGCTGTGTGTTACAGTATAATGTGTAAAGTCAGGACCAGATCAGAGGACGGCTCAGAGCTGCTGTACTGTACTCCTCCCTGGGCTCTGACACATAGCCCAAGACTAACCCAACCCAGACACACTTTACGGTACCGTGTAGAGTGTGTAATAGCTGTGAGTGTGTGGGTGTGTGTGTTTGTGTGAAGGTTACAGTTAAGATTACAGCGTGACCGTCCTTCATCACTCTCCTGCCAGTGGAAGAGGTGTTCAAAGCATTGCACTCATGTTGAGGAGATCATTGAGACCGGCTGCAATGATTTATCACTTCCATCTCTTCCCTCTATACCTTTTCTCTTATTTTATTCTTTCTGCTTCCTCCTTTTCTCTCCCTCTTCCTCTTTGACCTGTGTGATCTAGTTGATTCTCTCTTCAGATTCCCCTTTGCCCTTCCATCACTCCCCTCTATCTCTCTTCAAACTCTCCTTCATTCCCCCAAACATATCTTAGATTGTTTCATGCTGTGCTGTGTGTGTGTAGTGATACAGAGACCAAGACAGCAACTTGATCTCACAGTCTCACATCATCACATTTAGAAGTTGTTCCAAATGTTACATTTCTAAGTGTTTAAGGTTAAGTTTAGGCATTAACTCTGTGTAGTTAAGGTAAGGGTAAAGGTAAGGCGTAAAACAAAAATCTCTAAAATAACTTTCTATTGCTGGATTTGAACATGCATCCTTTGGCTCCAGAGGCAGCTGCTTTCCACCATTACCATCCACAACACCCTTGCAAAACAGAAACCTACTTGAAAGTAACAGTGCTCACTGTTTCCCCTAGTGGCCGGTTTCCACAATCTCCCAACGTCCTCAGACATGGATGGACGTCAAAGCTTAACTTGTATCACAGGTGACTTGGCTGGAGACAGAGACAGGGGCAGAGACAGGGGCAGAGACAGGGGCAGAGACAGAGACAGGGGCAGAGACAGAGACAGGGGCAGAGACAGAGACAGGGGCAGGGGCAGAGACAGAGACAGAGACAGGGGCAGAGACAGGGGCAGAGACAGAGACAGGGGCAGAGGCAGAGACAGGGGCAGAGACAGGGGCAGAGACAGGGGCAGAGACAGGGGCAGAGGCAGAGGCAGAGGCAGAGACAGGGGCAGAGACAGAGACAGGGGCAGAGACAGAGGCAGAGACAGGGGCAGAGACAGAGACAGGGGCAGAGACAGAGACAGAGACAGGGGCAGAGACAGGGGCAGAGACAGGGACAGAGACAGGGGCAGAGACAGGGGCAGAGACAGAGACAGGGGCAGAGACAGGGGCAGAGACAGAGACAGGGGCAGAGACAGGGGCAGAGACAGGGGCAGAGACAGGGGCAGAGACAGAGACAGGGGCAGAGACAGAGACAGGGGCAGAGACAGAGACAGGGGCAGAGGCAGAGACAGGGGCAGAGACAGGGGCAGAGACAGAGACAGGGGCAGAGACAGGGGCAGAGACAGGGGCAGAGACAGAGACAGAGGAAGGGGCAGAGA
>NC_088212.1:71213816-71236316 GCF_036934945.1 Oncorhynchus masou masou | reverse complement strand
GTGTGTTAATGCCAGGGACATCTGAGAGCCCCTCTCACCTCCAATACAGAACTGGGTGCTGTGACAACCACAAGTCTACATGGGTCACGCCGTCCCAGAGGGTGTGTGTGTGTGTGTTCATGCCAGGGACATCTGAGAGCCCCTCTCACCTCCAATACAGAACTGGGTGCTGTGACAACCACAAGTCTACATGGGTCACGCCGTCCCAGAGGGTGTGTGTGTGTTCATGCCAGGGACATCTGAGAGCCCCTCTCACCTCCAATACAGAACTGGGTGCTGTGACAACCACAAGTCTACATGGGTCACGCCGTCCCAGAGGGTGTGTGTGTGTGTGTGTGTTCATGCGTGTGTGATAGGAGTGTAATAATAGCAGGTCTCCCCCAGCCCACCGTTCATGGTACTTCCCCTCTGACTTCCTGTGACACTCTGTTTGACACTACACAGTGGTGTCCCCATACACACATATTAGACACAGGAGTGTTGAGGAAGATATGGTATCATGTTGGTACTTTGTTTCTGATGACAGCAATCCGTCATGGAAAGTGGCATTCTATGGGAGAGTTCTAGTGGTTTAGGCCCAGTTGGTTCACATTTGCAAATATGCATTTTTCCCCACTGGATTATTGGATTAAAATCTTTATTCAAATTAAGCATTGTTTGGACTAGCTTTGCCTGGAGAATTCTCAATTTCTTTCTCTCTCTCTCTCTCTCTCTCTCTCTCTCTCCATATCTTTTCCTCTTCCCTCCTATTTCTCTCTCTCGTGCCATCTCTCCATCTCCATCCCTCCCTTCTTCTTTGTGGGGAAGTCTTCCCAGCCCTCCATCTCCCCCTGTCTCCCGGTGCCCACGCCACAGCTTTATTCTACTCAGATTTATTGTGCCAATATTTATTTGTACATTTAATTACGTCATAATGTATTTATTAATGGCATCGGATAATTTTTCATGTTGGATATCGAAAGGTAGTCAGAGGGGATGGACAGTCCTAGCAGGAAAGTGAAGTGTCTAATAGAAAGTAGGTGGAGAGAGAGAGCGAGAGAGAGAGAGAGCGAGAGAGAGAGAGAGAGAGAGAGAGAGAGAGAGAGAGAGAGAGAGAGAGGAACCTCTTCTCTTCTATCTGGGCTTCCCTCTCTCCCTCTCTTCTCTCTCCGTGGCAGGCAGCGAGGCAGGGAGCGAGGCAGGCAGGAAGCAGGGAGGGAGTCTGTGCCAAGCTGGAGCTGAATTCCTGCCAAGAGTCTACTTGTTTGCTCGTCTGGCTGGAGCCAGAGGCTGACCTTATTAGCTGTGAGGGCAGCCGTCTTATTAAAACACATCTGGTGCTCAGGGAGCCCAAATAGTCCTCATATTGTCTTCCTGCTCACTTCTGACCTTGCGTTACCTAGTAGGAATGCTGACAAGGGCTTCACGCATCTGTTGAGAGTTTCTGCAGGCTTTTTCTCTCTGCCTCCACTCCCTACACCCCTCCCTCGGTCGCTGTCTTCACTGGCGCCTGCACGGTAGCTCTGTGGGACCCCCCCTTTCCTTTTACCTCCCTCCATCCCACCTTCCTTCCTTCACTCCCTCGTTCGTTCTCTCTCTCCAGAGCCCCCCTTCCTCCCCTACACATGGTGAGGTTTTTCTTACAGCCAGGTTGGCGTGTTGATACAATTATCCCTGTGTGTATTTGTTTTATTAGTGTCTGTAACCTGGGTCTGTTTAAATAGCATTTTGATGGTTATTTTTAAGTGTGAATAGTACCGCTTCCCGCGGCTGCTGCCGACGGTTTACTGTGTGTTGGAGATTTATGTGGAGCTCAACAGTACTGACAATAACCAACTAACAGTACTGACAATATCCAACCTACAGTACTGACAATAACCAACTAACAGTACTGACAATAACCAACCAACGGTACTGAGAATAACCAACCAACAGTACTGACAATATCCAACATACAGTACTGACAATATCCAACCAACAGTACTGACAATAACCAACCAACAGTACTGACAATAACCAACCAACAGTACTGACAATAACCAACCAACAGTACAGGCAATAACCAACCAACAGTACTGACAATAACCAACCAACGGTACTGACAATAACCAACTAACGGTACTGACAATAACCAACCAACGGTACTGACAATAACCAACCAACAGTACTGACAATAACCAACCAACAGTACTGACAATAACCAACCAACAGTACTAACAATAACCAACCAACGGTACTGACAATAACCAACCAACAGTACTGACAATAACCAACCAACAGTACTGACAATAACCAACCAACAGTACTAACAATAACCAACCAACGGTACTGACAATAACCAACTAACAGTACTGACAATATCCAACCTACAGTACTGACAATAACCAACTAACAGTACTGACAATAACCAACCAACAGTACTAACAATAACCAACCAACGGTACTGATAATAACCAACTAACAGTACTGACAATATCCAACCTACAGTACTGACAATAACCAACTAACAGTACTGACAATAACCAACCTACAGTACTGACAATAACCAACTAACAGTACTGACAATAACCAACCAACGGTACTGAGAATAACCAACCAACAGTACTGACAATAACCAACTAACAGTACGGACAATAACCAACTAACAATACTGACAATATCCAACCAATAGTACTGACAATAACCAACCTACAGTACTGACAATAACCAACCAACAGTACTGACAATAACCAACTAACAGTACTGACAATATCCAACCAACCTTACTGACAATATCCAACCTACAGTACTGACAATATCCAACCTACAGTACTGACAATAACCAACTAACAGTACTGACAATAACCAACCAACGGTACTGAGAATAACCAACCAACAGTACTGACAATATCCAACATACAGTACTGACAATATCCAACCTACAGTACTGACAATAACCAACTAACAGTACGGACAATAACCAACTAACAATACTGACAATATCCAACCAACCTTACTGACAATATCCAACCTACAGTACTGACAGTAACCAACCAACAGTACTGACAATAACCAACCAACAGTACTGACAATAACCAACCAACAGTACAGGCAATAACCAACCAACAGTACTGACAATAACCAACCAACAGTACTGATAGTTTGTATTTTCAGATTATTTGAATTCCCAATCACCTCTGTGGCCATGGCCATTACTCTTTGTCACCTCAGGGTCCCTGGCTATCCCTGTGGTCTGAGGACTTACTTCTACCACCCAGCATAAGTATATCAGCATGTCCCCCAGAGGCCCATAGTCCCAGTAGTGGTTGTATGACAAGGTCTGCTACTGCTGGTTTAGACAGTGTCTCGTATGGAGCAAACAGATCCCTCCCTTCTTCACCCCCTCATTTCCCAGCCAGGTATATGTGTCCTCTAACCCCCACAGCATTGCCTAGTTGCAGGCCAACTGACCACTCTGTAACACACACATGAACATATGAACGCCTAGGCTGGAATTCCCCCATCCCACACCTTATACCTTCTCTAACTACACGTCTCCCCCAACTCTCTAACTACAACTCTCCCCCAACTCTCTTTACAACCCACACATGTTACTGTGTGATCTGTCTCTCTCCCCTCTCCCCCTTTCCACCTCTTTCTCCCTGTCTCCTCTTCTTCCTCCTCTCTTCTCTTCCTCTCTCCCTCTCCTCCTCCTCTCTCCCTCTCCTCTCGTTTATCTTAATGACTTGTTGATCAGGACTAATTGCAGAGAGACGCTAGTTTGCCGTCTCAAAACAAACACAGCGTCAGGCGCTGGGAGAGCGGGGAAGGGGGTAAGGAGAGGGAAGGAAGATAAGGGTGAGGTGGGTGGAGGAGAATGTTAGGAGAGGGAGGAGTGTGTGTGTGTGTGTGTGTGTGTGTGTGTGTGTGTGTGTGTGTGTGTGTGTGGTGGTGGTGGTGGTGACATGATGCAGTAGGTGTGCTGTTCTGTTCTGTCTCCTCATCCATCAGACCAGTGTGCTGCTCCACTCTGCTCCCTGGACACTGTGCTCTGTACACTGTCTCTGGAACTATCTCTGGGCCTGTCTCTCGGCCTGTCTCTGGGCCTGTCTCTGTACACTGTCTCTGGGCCTGTCTCTGGGCCTGTTTCTGGGCCTGTCTCTGGGTCTCTGTGAGTATCTACATACTGTATGTATCAGTGGGTCTGTCTGCCTGCCTGTCTGTCTGTCTGCCATACAGAGCTCAGACAGAATAGTGAACTCAGGCATTCACACTGAGCAGAACATTGTATGTATGTAATTGTACAGTACAGTATGGGTATGGTACTAAGTACTATATAGTAATAGAGTAATACAGACTGTACTACATGACTATATGCCGTGTTTAGAGCTGCTGGGAAGTTTCCATGGGGTCTCTCTGGTGATTCACTTCTCTGTCTCTCTTTCTCTCCTCCAGGTGCTCCCTATGACTCAGTCTTACTGAGTTGCTGTGTGTGTGTGTGCGTGTGTGTGTGTGTGTGTGTGTGCGTGTGCGTCTGAGTGTGTGTGTGCGTGTATGTGTGCGAGCTTGTGTGTGTGTGTGTGTATGTATGAGCACTGACGCAGAACAGAACATCTAGCACTGGGGACTTGTGCTTTGTTTAGAAATATACACACATCCTCTCTCTGTCAGCTCTATATATTCATGGCTCTGTGACTGCTCCATCATCAGCCGGACGCTCTGATTGGATGGCAGGATATTCTGTGTTCCAAACATCACTGCTGAGAACAGCACAGCACTGCTGAGGACAGAACAACACTGCTGAGAACAGAACAACATTGCTGAGAACAACACTGCGGAGAACAGAACAACACTGCGGAGAACAGAACAACACTGCGGAGAACAGAACAACACTGCTGAGAACAGAACAGCACTGCTAAGAACAGAACAGCACTGCTGAGAACAGCACAGCACTGCTAAGAACAGAACAGCACTGCTGAGAACAGCACAGCACTGCTGAGAACAGAACAACACTGCTGAGAACAGAACAGCACTGCTGAGAACAGCACAACACTGCTGAGAACAACACTGCTATGAACAGAACAACACTGCTGAGAACAGAACAACACTGCTGAGAACAGAACAGCACGGCTGAGAACAGAACAACACTGCTGAGAACAGAACAACACTGCTGAGAACAGAACAGCACTGCCGAGAACAACACTGCTGAGAACAACACTGCTGAGAACAGAACAGCACTGCTGAAAACAGAACATCACTGCTGAGAACAGAACAACACTGCTGAGAACAGAACAACACTGCTGAGAACAGAACAGCACTGCCGAGAACAACACTGCTGAGAACAAAACAGCACTGCTGAGAACAGAACAACACTGCTGAGAACAGAACAGCACTGCTGAGAACAGAACAACAGTGCTGAGAACAGCACAACACTGCTGAGAACAGCACAACACTGCTGAGAACAGAACAACACTGCTGAGAACAGAACAGCACTGCTGAGAACAGAACTACAGTGCTGAGAACAGCACAACACTGCTGAGAACAGAACAGCACTGCTGAGAACAGAATAACACTGCTGAGAACAGCACAACACTGCTGAGAACAGCACAACACTGCTGAGAACAAAACAGCACTGCTGAGAACAGAACAACAAGGCTGAGAACAGAACAGCACTGCTGAGAACAGAACAACAGTGCTGAGAACAGAACAACAGTGCTGAGAACAGCACAACACTGCTGAGAACAGAACAACACTGCTGAGAACAGCACAACACTGCTGAGAACAGCACAGCACTGCTGAGAACAGAACAACACTGCTGAGAACAGCACAGCACTGCTGAGAACAGCATAGCACTGCTGAGAACAGAACAACACTGCTGAGAACAGAGTGAGAGAGAGAGAGAGAGAAAGAGAGAGAGAGAGAGAGTCACACCTTGGTCTTAGTATTTTGTGTTTTAGTTTATTAGTTGGTCAGGCCAGGGTGTGACATGGGTTTATGTTTGTTGTATTTCTTAGTGGGGTTTTTTAGTTATTGGGATTGTGGCTGATTAGGGGTGTGTGTTGCATAGGTTTGGCTGCCTGAGGCGGTTCTCAATCAGAGTCAGGTGATTCTCGTTGTCTCTGATTGGGAACCGTATTTAGGTAGCCTGGGTTTCACTTTGTATTTCGTGGGTGATTGTTCCTGTCTCTGTGTTAGTGTTCACCAGACAGGCTGTATAGGTTTTTTCACGTTCCGTTTGTTGTTTTTGTTATTTCGTGTATCGTCATTTGTTCCATTAAAAACATGAGTAACCAACACGCTGCATTTCGGTCCGACTTTCTTTCGACAAACGAAGAACGCCGTTACAGAGAGAGAATTTTTATTGTTTATTTCACTTTATATATTATCTACCTTACTTGCTTTGGCAATGTTAACACATGTTACCCATGCCAATAAAGCCCCTTGAATTGAATTGAAATTGAGAGAGAGAGAGAGACCATAATGTGTCACCCCCTCCCAAGACTTAAGCAGAGCTGGGAAGGGGATTAGGGCTCCTGACCAAGAGCTCTGACTGCCGCCTCTTTCATCTCTCCTAATGGACACACACACACAGACACACACACACACAGCTGTTCCTTCCTCTGCTAAGGACATTTATTGGCTTGAAGCTGAGGGTGGGCCTCTTTGGGATGGCTTTTTACAATCATTATGTCTCAGTACCTAATGGCTGTCCAAGTGTATCAATAAGCTGTTTCTGTGTGTGTGTGTTTGTGTGTGTGTGTGCCGAGACAAAGTTGTTATGTGCCTGGGGGAATGAGGCAGCAGCAGCTTTGTAGTGGGCATTGTGGGAAGTGAAGGAATTTGAGGAATCTCTCGGGAGGCAGGTCTACTCTCCAACACTCATTGACCATTGCTATAGATAGTGTCTTAAAGAAACTGTTAGCACAGGCCACTGCTAATGTAAACATGGCAGTTAGATTGCCTTCTGTCCACTGCAATAACAGGAGGAGGAGGAAAGGGGGGAGAGAGAGAGAGAGAGAGAGAGAGAGAGAGAGAGAGAGAGAGAGAGAGAGACTGTTTTCTGTTAATTTTCATTGTTTATTTCACTTTTGTATATTATGTACCTCGCTTGCTTTGGCAATGTTAACACATGTTACCCATGCCAAAAAAGCCCCTTGAATTGAATTGAATTGAAATTGAGAGAGAGAGAGAGACCATAATGTGTCACCCCCTCCCAAGACTTAAGCAGAGCTGGGAAGGGGATTAGGGCTCCTGACCAAGAGCTCTGACTGCCGCCTCTTTCATCTCTCCTAATGGACACACACACACAGACACACACAGACACAGCTGTTCCTTCCTCTGCTAAGGACATTTATTGGCTTGAAGCTGAGGGTGGGCCTCTTTGGGATGGCTTTTTACAATCATTATGTCTCAGTACCTAATGGCTGTCCAAGTGTATCAATAAGCTGTTTCTGTGTGTGTGTGTGTGTTTGTGTGTGTGTGTGTGTGTGTGCCGAGACAAAGTTGTTATGTGCCTGGGGGAATGAGGCAGCAGCAGCTTTGTAGTGGGCATTGTGGGAAGTGAAGGTATTTGAGGAATCTCTCGGGAGGCAGGTCTACTCTCCAACACTCATTGACCGTTGCTATAGATAGTGTCTTAAAGAAACTGTTAGCACAGGCCACTGCTAATGTAAACATGGCAGTTAGATTGCCTTCTGTCCACTGCAATAACAGGAGGAGGAGGAAAGGGGAAGAGAGAGAGAGAGAGAGAGAGAGAGAGAGAGACTGTTTTCTGTTAATTTTTATTGTTTATTTCACTTTTGTATATTATGGACCTCGCTTGCTTTGGCAATGTTAACATATGTTTCCCATGCCAAAAAAGCCCCTTGAATTGAATTGAATTGAAAGGGGAGAGAATAGGAAAAGAAAGGGAAGAGTAGAGGGGAATGTGAAGGACTACACAGGGTGGTGACCAGGGAGGTAGACGGTGGAGGGGGGAGGCAGAGGGAAAGAAGGTGGAAAATAGTGTAGGTGGTTGTCTTCCTTTCCCCATCAGTAGAATAAACAAGCTTAGTTTCCTGCCTCTGCTCTCTCACTTCCTGTTGTCCCTTTGAGTGTTAAAAAGACACCACCTCCCCAATCACCCAACTCTCTGTCTCTCTCTCTCTCATTTTCTCTCTCATTCTCTCTCTCTCATTTCCTTCCTTTCTCTATCACACACTCTCTCTCATTTTTTCTCTCTCTCCCTTCCTCTCTCTCTTTCACTGTCTGTCAAATACTCATAAAGAAACAATTCCAAATGCTTTGCTGAGCTTCAGCTTTAAGTATATAATTCTGAGTAGTTTCTATACTCACTCTCTCTATCTGTGTGTGTGTGTGTGTGTGTGTGTGTGTGTGTGTGTGTGTGTGTGTGTGTGTGTGTGTGTGTGTGTGTGTGTGTGTGTGTGTGTGTGTGATCCTCAGCCTGGGAGCAGCTGTTCCGAGCACAGGCCACACATGGGTCTGATTAGCACTCTCTGACTCCCACCCCTCACCCTTTCAGCGGGGGCCGCGGCACACTGGCGGCACCAATGATTTTAATGCCTCGCCTGAGTCTGCCAGGAGCACACACACATACATAAACACTCACACACACATTCACACACACACACACACAGACAGACAGACACACACACAGACAGACAGACAGACAGACAGACAGACAGACAGACAGACAGACAGAGTGAATCTTGTCATGAACAGGGTCTCTTTCCTTGATCACACATTTTCCTTTCCCTCCCCTCTGTCTGTGTGTGTTAATCTCTGACCCTCTCTTCCCCAATCTTGCCCTCCGTCCCTCCCTCACTGCAGATGTTAATCCTTAACAATCTCAGACTCAGGTTGTCATATCTTTTAACACTGTTCAGTAATCCCTTCTATATATAATCTCTCTCATTCCCTTTTCTCTCTCTCTCTCTTTCTCTCTTTCTCTGTCTATTGGTGCTCTTTCTTTAATTCTCACTCTTTCTGCTGTCTCTCTGGTTCTGTCCCTTGTGGTCTCAATCTCACATTTTCTCTCACCTTTTCTCTCTCATTCTCTTTCTCTCTCATTTTCTCTCTCTCGCTCTGTGTCTTTCTTTCTCTCTGTTTAGTAAATAACTTTGTAGTGTGAACTAAATGAGATGAGAAGGCGTGAACATGCATTATGTATGAATAACATATTGACATGATATTTACATAAAAAACATCTCATAATTACATCATTGAATCAAGCACTAGTGTTTTATCTGCTACGAGGTAGTTAGCAACTGCCTTGTAGTCTTTGAAGTGAGAACCCTAAAGGATAGGAAGAGAGGTAGGGGGGATAGGAAGAGAGGTAAGGGGAAAGGAAGAGAGGTAGGGGGATAGGAAGAGAGGTAGGGGGATAGGAAGAGAGGTAGGGGGGATAGGAAGAGAGGTAGGGGGCTAGGAAGAGAGGTAGGGGGATAGGAAGAGGTAGGGGGATAGGAAGAGGTAGGAGGATAGGAAGAGAGGTAGGGGGATAGGAAGAGAGGTAGGGGGATAGGAAGAGAGGTAGGGGGGGGGATAGGAAGAGAGGTAGGGGGGATAGGAAGAGAGGTAGGGGGAAAGGAAGAGAGGTAGGGGGATAGGAAGAGAGGTAGGGGGAAAGGAAGAGAGATAGGGGGAAAGGAAGAGAGATAGGGGGATAGGAAGAGAGGTAGGGGGCATAGGAAGAGAGGTAGGGGGGATAGGAAGAGAGGTAGGGGGGAAAGGAAGAGAGGTAGGGGGCATAGGAAGAGAGGTAGGGGGGATAGGAAGAGAGGTAGGGGGGAAAGGAAGAGAGGTAGGGGGGATAGGAAGAGAGGTAGGGGGGAAAGGAAGAGAGATAGGGGGAAAGGAAGAGAGAGGGGGATAGGAAGAGAGGTAGGGGGGATAGGAAGAGAGGTAGGGGGGATAGGAAGAGAGGTAGGGGGGATAGGAAAAGAGGTAAGGGGATAGGAAGAGAGGTAGGGGGATAGGAAGAGAGGTAGGGGGGATAGGAAGAGAGGTAGGGGGATAGGAAGAGAGGTAGGGGGATAGGAAGAGAGGTAGGGGAGGTACAGAAGGATAGGAAGAGAGGTCGTGGGAGGTACAGGGGGATAGTAAGAGAGGTAGGGGAGGTACAGGGGGTTAGGAAGAGAGAAGGGGGGAGGTACAGGGGGATAGGAAGAGAGGTAGGGGGAGGTACAGGGGGATAGGAAGAGAGGTAGGGGGAGGTAAAGGGGGATAGGAAGAGAGGTAGGGGGATAGGAAGAGAGGTAGGGGGATAGGAAGAGAAGTAGGGGGATAGGAAGAGAGGTAGGGGGAGGTACAGGGGGTTAGGAAGAGAGGTAGGAGGAGGTACAGGGGAATAGGAAGAGAGGTAGGGGGAGGTACAGGGGGATAGGAAGAGTGGTAGGGGGAGGTACAGGGGGATAGGAAGAGTGGTAGGGGGAGGTACAGGGGGATAGGAAGAGAGGTAGGGGGAGGTACAGGGGGATAGGAAGAGAGGTAGGGGGAGGTACAGGGTGATAGGAAGAGAGGCAGGAGGAGGTACAGGGGGATAGGAGGAGAGGTAGGGGGAGGTACAGGGGGTTAGGGAAGAGGTAGGGGGATAGGAAGAGAGGTAGGGGGATAGGAAGAGAGGTAGGGGGATAGTAAGAGAGGTAAGGGGTTAGGAAGAGAGGTAGGGGATAGGAAGAGAGGTAGGGGGGATAGGAAGAGAGGTAGGGGATAGGAAGAGAGGTAGGAGGAGGTACAGGGGAATAGGAAGAGAGGTAGGGGGAGGTACAGGGGGATAGGAAGAGTGGTAGGGGGGGGGAGGTACAGGGGGATAGGAAGAGAGGTAGGGGGAGGTACAGGGGGTTAGGAAGAGAAGTTGGGGAGGTACAGGGGGTTAGGAAGAGAGGTAGGAGGAGGTACAGGGGAATAGGAAGAGAGGTAGGGGGAGGTACAGGGGGATAGGAAGAGTGGTAGGGGGGAGGTACAGGGGGATAGGAAGAGGGGTAGGGGGAGGTACAGGGGGATAGGAAGAGAGGTAGGGGGAGGTACAGGGTGATAGGAAGAGAGGCAGGAGGAGGTACAGGGGGATAGGAGGAGAGGTAGGGGGAGGTACAGGGGGTTAGGAAGAGAGGTAGGGGGATAGGAAGAGAGGTAGGGGGATAGGAAGAGAGGTAGGGGGATAGGAAGAGAGGTAGGGGGATAGGAAGAGAGGTAGGGGAGGTACAGAAGGATAGGAAGAGAGGTCGTGGGAGGTACAGGGGGATAGTAAGAGAGGTAGGGGAGGTACAGGGGGTTAGGAAGAGAGAAACGGGGAGGTACAGGGGGATAGGAAGAGAGGTAGGGGGAGGTACAGGGGGATAGGAAGAGAGGTAGGGGGAGGTAAAGGGGGATAGGAAGAGAGGTAGGGGGATAGGAAGAGAGGTAGGGGGATAGGAAGAGAAGTAGGGGGATAGGAAGAGAGGTAGGGGGAGGTACAGGGGGTTAGGAAGAGAGGTAGGAGGAGGTACAGGGGAATAGGAAGAGAGGTAGGGGGAGGTACAGGGGGATAGGAAGAGTGGTAGGGGGAGGTACAGGGGGATAGGAAGAGTGGTAGGGGGAGGTACAGGGGGATAGGAAGAGAGGTAGGGGGAGGTACAGGGGGATAGGAAGAGAGGTAGGGGGAGGTACAGGGTGATAGGAAGAGAGGCAGGAGGAGGTACAGGGGGATAGGAGGAGAGGTAGGGGGAGGTACAGGGGGTTAGGAAGAGAGGTAGGGGGATAGGAAGAGAGGTAGGGGGATAGGAAGAGAGGTAGGGGGATAGTAAGA
Organism: Oncorhynchus masou masou; assembly: GCF_036934945.1. NCBI lineage: Eukaryota > Metazoa > Chordata > Actinopteri > Salmoniformes > Salmonidae > Oncorhynchus > Oncorhynchus masou. The sequence continues at coordinate 71,224,573 of NC_088212.1, read as the reverse complement.
GAGGTAAGGGGTTAGGAAGAGAGGTAGGGGATAGGAAGAGAGGTAGGGGGGATAGGAAGAGAGGTAGGGGATAGGAAGAGAGGTAGGAGGAGGTACAGGGGAATAGGAAGAGAGGTAGGGGAGGTACAGGGGGATAGGAAGAGTGGTAGGGGGAGGTACAGGGGGATAGGAAGAGAGGTAGGGGGAGGTACAGGGGGTTAGGAAGAGAAGTTGGGGAGGTACAGGGGGTTAGGAAGAGAGGTAGGAGGAGGTACAGGGGAATAGGAAGAGAGGTAGGGGGAGGTACAGGGGGATAGGAAGAGTGGTAGGGGGAGGTACAGGGGGATAGGAAGAGGGGTAGGGGGAGGTACAGGGGGATAGGAAGAGAGGTAGGGGGGGAGGTACAGGGTGATAGGAAGAGAGGCAGGAGGAGGTACAGGGGGATAGGAGGAGAGGTAGGGGGAGGTACAGGGGGTTAGGAAGAGAGGTAGGGGGATAGGAAGAGAGGTAGGGGGATAGGAAGGAGGAAGAGAGGTAGGGGGGATAGGAAGAGAGGTAGGGGGGATAGGAAGAGAGGTAAGGGGTTAGGAAGAGAGGTAGGGGATAGGAAGAGAGGTAGGGGGGATAGGAAGAGAGGTAGGGGATAGGAAGAGAGGTAGGGGGATAGGAAGAGAGGTAGGGGGAGGTACAGGGGGATAGGAAGAGAGGTAGGAGGAGGTACAGGGGGTTAGGAAGAGAGGTCGGGGGAGGTACAGGGGGTTAGGAAGAGAGGTAGGTTGAGGTACAGGGGAATAGGAAGAGAGGTAGGGGGAGTTACAGGGGGATAGGAAGAGAGGTTGGAGGAGGTACAGGGGGATAGGAAGAGAGGTAGGAGGAGGTACAGGGGGATAGGAAGAGAGGTAGGTTGAGGTACAGGGGCATAGGAGGAGAGATTGGAGGAGATACAGGGGGATAGGAAGAGAGGTAGGAGGAGGTACAGGGGGATAGGAAGAGAGGTAAGGGGGAAAGGAAGAGAGGTAGAGGGTATAGGAAGAGAGGTAGGGGGGATAGGAATTGAGGTAGGGGGATAGGAAGAGAGGTAGGGGGGATAGGAAGAGAGGTAGGGGGGATAGGAAGAGAGGTAGGGGGATAGGAAGAGAGGTAGTGGGATAGGAAGAGAGGTAGGGGGATAGGAAGAGAGCTAGGGGGATAGGAAGAGAGGTAGGGGGATAGGAAGAGAGGTCGGGGGATAGGAAGAGAGGTAGGTGGGATAGGAAGAGAGGTAGGGGGGGAAATGAAGAGAGGTAGGGGGGGGGGTAGGAAGAGAGGTAGGGGGGAAAGGAAGAGAGGTAGGGGGGATAGGAAGAGAGGTAGGGGGATAGGGAGAGAGGTAGGGGGATAGGAAGAGAGGTAGGGGGATAGGAAAAGAGGTAGGGGGATAGGAAGAGAGGTAGGGGGATAGGAAAAGAGGTAGGGGGGATAGGAAGAGAGGTAGGGGGGATAGGAAGAGAGGTAGGGGGATAGGAAGAGAGGTAGGGGGGATTGGAAGAGAGGTAGGGGGATAGGAAGAGAGGTAGGGGGATAGGAAGAGAGGTAGGGGGATAGGAAGAGAGGTAGGGGGATAGGAAGAGAGGTAGGTGGGATAGGAAGAGAGGTAGGGGGGGGAAAGGAAGAGAGGTAGGGGGGTAGGAAGAGAGGTAGGGGGGGATAGGAAGAGAGGTAGGGGGATAGGAAGAGAGGTAAGGGGTTAGGAAGAGAGGTAGGGGATAGGAAGAGAGGTAGGGGGGATAGGAAGAGAGGTAGGGGATAGGAAGAGAGGTAGGGGGATAGGAAGAGAGGTAGGGGGGAGGTACAGGGGGATAGGAAGAGAGGTAGGAGGAGGTACAGGGGGTTAGGAAGAGAGGTCGGGGGAGGTACAGGGGGTTAGGAAGAGAGGTAGGTTGAGGTACAGGGGAATAGGAAGAGAGGTAGGGGGAATTACAGGGGGATAGGAAGAGAGGTTGGAGGAGGTACAGGGGGATAGGAAGAGAGGTAGGAGGAGGTACAGGGGGATAGGAAGAGAGGTAGGTTGAGGTACAGGGGCATAGGAAGAGAGGTAGGGGGAATTACAGGGGGATAGGAAGAGAGATTGGAGGAGATACAGGGGGATAGGAAGAGAGGTAGGAGGAGGTACAGGGGGATAGGAAGAGAGGTAAGGGGGAAAGGAAGAGAGGTAGAGGGTATAGGAAGAGAGGTAGGGGGGATAGGAATTGAGGTAGGGGGATAGGAAGAGAGGTAGGGGGATAGGAAGAGAGGTAGGGGGGATAGGAAGAGAGGTAGGGGGATAGGAAGAGAGGTAGGGGGATAGGAAGAGAGGTAAGGGGTTAGGAAGAGAGGTAGAGGATAGGAAGAGAGGTAGGGGGGATAGGAAGAGAGGTAGGGGATAGGAAGAGAGGTAGGGGGATAGGAAGAGAGGTAGGGGGGGGAGGTACAGGGGGATAGGAAGAGAGGTAGGAGGAGGTACAGGGGGTTAGGAAGAGAGGTCGGGGGAGGTACAGGGGGTTAGGAAGAGAGGTAGGTTGAGGTACAGGGGAATAGGAAGAGAGGTAGGGGGAATTACAGGGGGATAGGAAGAGAGGTTGGAGGAGGTACAGGGGGATAGGAAGAGAGGTAGGAGGAGGTACAGGGGGATAGGAAGAGAGGTAGGTTGAGGTACAGGGGCATAGGAGGAGAGATTGGAGGAGATACAGGGGGATAGGAAGAGAGGTAGGAGGAGGTACAGGGGGATAGGAAGAGAGGTAAGGGGGAAAGGAAGAGAGGTAGAGGGTATAGGAAGAGAGGTAGGGGGGATAGGAATTGAGGTAGGGGGATAGGAAGAGAGGTAGGGGGGATAGGAAGAGAGGTAGGGGGGATAGGAAGAGAGGTAGGGGGATAGGAAGAGAGGTAGTGGGATAGGAAGAGAGGTAGGGGGATAGGAAGAGAGCTAGGGGGATAGGAAGAGAGGTAGGGGGATAGGAAGAGAGGTCGGGGGATAGGAAGAGAGGTAGGTGGGATAGGAAGAGAGGTAGGGGGGAAATGAAGAGAGGTAGGGGGTAGGAAGAGAGGTAGGGGGGAAAGGAAGAGAGGTAGGGGGGATAGGAAGAGAGGTAGGGGGGATAGGGAGAGAGGTAGGGGGATAGGAAGAGAGGTAGGGGGATAGGAAAAGAGGTAGGGGGATAGGAAGAGAGGTAGGGGGATAGGAAAAGAGGTAGGGGGGATAGGAAGAGAGGTAGGGGGGATAGGAAGAGAGGTAGGGGGATAGGAAGAGAGGTAGGGGGGATTGGAAGAGAGGGGGGGGGGGGGTAGGAAGAGAGGTAGGGGGATAGGAAGAGAGGTAGGGGGATAGGAAGAGAGGTAGGGGGATAGGAAGAGAGGTAGGTGGGATAGGAAGAGAGGTAGGGGGGGGAAAGGAAGAGAGGTAGGGGGGTAGGAAGAGAGGTAGGAAGGGGGGGAAAGGAAGAGAGGTAGGGGGGGATAGGAAGAGAGGTAGGGGGATAGGGGGAGAGGTAGGGGGATAGGGAGAGAGGTAGGGGGATAGGAAGAGAGGTAGGGGGGATAGGAAGAAAGGTAGGGGGATAGGAAGAGAGGTAGGGGGATAGGGAGAGAGGTAGGTGGATATGAAGAGAGGTAGGTGGGATAGGAAGAAAGGTAGGGGGACAGGAAGAGAGGTAGGGGATAGGAAGAGAGTTAAGGGGGAAAGGAGGAGAGGTAGGGGAATAGGAAGAGAGGTAGGGGGGATAGGAAAAGAGGTAGGGTGATAGGAAGAGAGGTAGGGGGATAGGAAGAGAGGTAGGGGGATAGGGAGAGAGGTAGGGGGGATAGGGAGAGAGGTAGGGGGATAGGAAGAGAGGTAGGGGGGATAGGAAAAGAGGTAGGGTGATAGGAAGAGAGGTAGGGGGATTGGAAGAGAGGTAGGGGAATAGGAAGAGAGGTAGGGGGGATAGGGAGAGAGGTAGGGGAATAGGAAGAGAGGTAGGGGGGATAGGAAAAGAGGTAGGGTGATAGGAAGAGAGGTAGGGGGATAGGAAGAGAGGTAGGGGAATAGGAAGAGAGGTAGGGGGGATAGGGAGAGAGGTAGGGGGATAGGAAGAGAGGTAGGGGGGATAGGAAAAGAGGTAGGGTGATAGGAAGAGAGGTAGGGGGATAGGAAGAGAGGTAGGGGGATAGGAAGAGGTAGGGGGATAGGAAGAGAGGTAGGGGGATAGGAAGAGAGGTAGGGGATAGGAAGAGGTAGGGGGATAGGAAGAGAGGTAGGGGGGATAGGAAGAGAGGTAGGGGATAGGAAGAGAGGTAGGGGGATAGGAAGAGAGGTAGGGGGAGGTATAGGGGGATAGGAAGAGAGGTAGGAGGAGGTACAGGGGGATAGGAAGAGAGGTAAGGGGTTAGGAAGAGAGGTAGGGGGATAGGAAAAGAGGTAGGGGGATAGGAAGAGAGGTAGGGGATAGGAAGAGAGGTAGGGGGGATAGGAAGAGAGGTAGGGGGAGGTACAGGGGGATAGGAAGAGAGGTAGGGGGAGGTACAGGGGGATAGGAAGAGAGGTAGGGGGAGGTACAGGGGGATAGGAAGAGAGGTAGGGGGAGGTACAGGGGGTTAGGAAGAGAGGAACGGGGAGGTACAGGGGGATAGGAAGAGAGGTAGGGGGAGGTACAGGGGGTTAGGAAGAGGGGAACGGGGAGGTACAGGGGGATAGGGAGAGAGGTAGGGGGGTACAGGGGGATAGGAAGAGAGGTAGGGGGATGTACAGGGGGATAGGAAGAGAGGTAGGGGATAGGAAGAGAGGTATGGGATAGGAAGAGAGGTAGGGGGATAGGAAGAGAGGTAGGGGGATAGGAAGAGAGGTGGGGGGATAGGAAAGAGGGGGGGGGATAGGAAGAGAGGTAAGGGTATAGGAAGAGAGGTTGGGGATAGGAAGAGAGGTAGGGGGGATAGGAAGAGAGGTAGGGGGGATAGGAGGAGAGGTAGGGGGATAGGAAGAAAGGTAAGGGCATAGGAGGAGAGGTAGGGGGATAGGAAGAGAGTTAGGGGGATAGGAAGAGAGGTTGGGGGAGGTACATGGGGATATGAAGAGAGGTTGGGGGAGGTACATGGGGTTAGGAAGAGAGGTAGGAGGAGGTACAGGGGGATAGGAAGAGAGGTAGGAGGAGGTACAGGGGGTTAGGAAGAGAGGTAGGTTGAGGTACAGGGGAATAGGAAGAGAGGTAGGGGGATAGGAAAAGAGGTAGGGGGGATAGGAAGAGAGGTTGGGGGAGGTACAGGGGGTTAGGAAGAGAGGTAGGGGGGATAGGAAGAGAGGTAGGGGGATAGGAAGAGAGGTAGGGGGATAGGAAGAGAGGTAGGGGGGATAGTAAGAGAGGTTGGGGGAGGTACAGGGGGTTAGGAAGAGAGGTAGGAGGAGGTACAGGGGGTTAGGAAGAGAGGAAGGAGGAGGTACAGGGGAATAGGAAGAGAGGTATGGGGAGGTACAGGGGAATAGGAAAAGAGGTAGGGAGAGGTACCGGGGGTTAGGAAGAGAGGTTGGTGGAGGTACAGGGGGATAAGAAGAGAGGTAGGAGGAGGTACAGGTGATAGGAATAGAGGTAGGGGGAGGTACATGGGTGAGAGAGGGAGAGATGACAGAAGATTGTGAGTGAGTGATTGAGTGAGACAGAGAGAGAGAGAGAGAGAGAGAGAGAGAGAGACAGAGAGAGAGAGAGAGGCTGTGTGAGAGAGGAGAAATGGGAGAAAATGAGAGAGAAAAGGATGGAGAAATTGAGAGAATGGAATGTTGAGTCAACAGCCACAACTATCCCCATGACTCATCTGGCTCCACTGCTACTTAACTGACAACTCAGAGGGAGGGGGTGTGTGGCCATTTGGGACAGATTCTGACTGCTCTGTCTGTGTGTGTGTGTTTGTGTGCTTGCATGTGTGTTCATTAGTCAACTTCCTCCCTGAAATGTGATTAATCAGTAATGTTGAACAAAAACATAATTTTTGTTCCAGACTTAATACTAGCTCTATTATCTTCTTATTGCTTCCTAGTATGTAGTCTCTCTCTCTCTCTCTCTCTCTCTCTCTCTATCTCTCTCTCTCTCTGTCTCTGTCTCTGTGTCTCTCTCTCTCTGTCTCTCTCTGTCTTTCTGTCTCTCTATGTCTCTCTCTGTCTCTCTCTCTGTCTCTCTCTCTCTTTGTCTCTCTGTCTCTCACTCTGTCTCTCTGTCTCTTTCTCTCATTCTCTCGTTCTCTCTCTCTCTCATTCTCTCTCTCTTCCTCTCTTTCTCTCTGTCTCTCTCTCTCTCTCTCTCCCTCTGTCTCTTTCTCTCCCTCTCTCGTTCTCTGTCTCTCTCTCCCTGTCTATCTCTGTCTCTGTCTCTCTTTCTCTCTGTCCCTCTCTCTCTGTCTCCCCCTAGTACTTCCTGACAGGACATGGTGTGAGACAGACAGACATTAAGACAGACATGTTGGGGGGTTTGACCTCTATAACTCTATAGACATGAAAGCCCTGTCTGTCCCTCTTAACACGATTCCCATCATTGTGGTGTCATAGAAACTTAACCAGCAGAATTAGTGGTCAATGCATATGCTTGTTGCGTGGCATCCACAGAAGCAGCACACCAGATTGAAATAGTTACATTGTTAGAGACATGTTCATGTTGTGTGTGTGTATTTGTATTTCCTGATTGTTCTGTCATCCTCCACTAGGTGGTGTTAGTACTCCACTTAGCTGACTTCTGTTGCTGCACAAACACAGACAGCATTGAATCCTCCAAATATGGGATACTGGTGGCGCTATATAGGGGTGTCAGTTGGGGATAGATTGTGTGTGTGTATATGTGTGTGTGTGTTGTGGCGTGGCTCTGGCTGTGTTGTGGTAGACTGTCGGCTCCACACACCAGCCCGGTCTGTAATTACTTCAACCCTGCGCTCACACACGCTGAAGAGTTTAGACAGAACTGTGTTCTTTATTTTTTTCTCTCTCTCTCTTTCTCTCTCTTCCTCTCTCCTTTCCTCCCTTCCTCCTGTCCTCTCAGTAGAGTTACAGTAGAACCCATTTCCTGTCCCTCATTGGCAGTAGTTTACCCACCCTTCCCAGTGTGGTCAGGTCGTTCAGACCCTGTGGACTGTCTCCCGGGGTCAGGAATGTGTTGGCTGTCCCGGCCAATCCCACACTTACCCTGTGGTCACACTGCGCTGGCGGCCATGTCACTACCCCCTGGACACACATGCATAAACGCACTGACACACACACATACACTCACACACTCACACACACACTCTCTGTCACACCACTTGGAGTTTCCAAGCTCTCTCCCACCCCACCACCACCACCCCGCTCTGTCGTTCTCTTACCCCTCTCTGGTTGGTGGCATCCTGCCACTGGGGGTGCGGGGGGAACGTTTTCCATGGGAGAGAGAGCTCCAGAATCTCCCTCACTGAGCAGTGTGCAGAGTGTATGAACTGAAGTGGACATGTGTCTCTGCTTCTGGCTCTGTACACTCTCCCTGGCCAGGCCTCCTGTACCGTGCTAGCATCACACACTCATGCACCCTTTCAGGACTCCATCGATAACATCAATGATCTAACCACCTCTGTCACCGGCTTCATTAGGAAATGCATCGCCGACTTTGTCCCCATGGTGACGGTTCACTGCTTCCCCAATCAAAAGCCCTGGATTCACGCTGAGTTTGTCGCTAAACTAGAGGTCAGGGCTACCGCACACAGACCTATTGCAGACAACCCTGCTGCTACGGTCGAAGACAGTCAACCCTGATGCTACTGTCGAAGACAGTCAACCCTGATGCTACGGTCGAAGACAGGCAACCCTGCTGCTACGGGCGAAGACAGTCAACCCTGCTGCTACGGTCGAAAACAGGCAACCTTGCTGCTACGGTCAAAGACAGGCAACCCTGATGCTACGGTCGAAGACAGTCAACCCTGATGCTACGGTCGAAGACAGTCAACCCTGATGCTACGGTCGAAGACAGTCAACCCTGATGCTACGGTCGAAGACAGGCAACCCTGATGCTACGGTCGAAGACAGGCAACCTTGCTGCTACGGTCGAAGACAGTCAACCCTGATGCTACGGTCGAAGACAGGCAACCCTGATGCTACGGTCGAAGACAGGCAACCCTGATACTACGGTCGAAGACAGGCAACCCTGATGCTACGGTCGAAGACAGGCAACCCTGATACTACGGTCGAAGACAGTCAACCCTGATACTACGGTCGAAGACAGTCAACCCTGATGCTACGGTCGAAGACAGTCAACCCTGATGCTACGGTCGAAGACAGTCAACCCTGATGCTACGGTCGAAGACAGGCAACCCTGATACTACGGTCGAAGACAGGTAACCCTGATACTACGGTCGAAGACAGGCAACCCTGATACTACGGTCGAAGACAGGCAACCCTGATGCTACGGTCGAAGACAAGCAACCCTGATGCTACGGTCGAAGACAGGCAATCCTGATGCTACGGTCGAAAACAAGCAACCCTGATGCTACGGTCGAAGACAGGCAATCCTGATGCTACGGTCGAAGACAAGCAACCCTGATGCTACGGTCGAAGACAAGCAACCCTGATGCTACGGTCGAAGACAGGCAATCCTGATGCTACGGTCGAAAACAAGCAACCCTGATGCTACGGTCAAAGACAAGCAACCCTGATGCTACGGTCGAAGACAGGCAATCCTGATGCTACGGTCGAAGACAGGCAACCCTGATGCTACGGTCGAAGACAAGCAACCCTGATGCTACGGTCGAAGACAGGCAATCCTGATGCTACGGTCGAAGACTGGCAACCCTGATGCTACGTTCGAAGACTGGCAACCCTGATGCTACGTTCGAAGACAGGCAACCCTGCTGCTACGGTCGAAGACAGGAATAAGTACAAGAAGGCCCGCTATGACCTTCAGAGTAATCAAAAGAGCGAAAGGACAATATAGGAATAAGGTGAAATCATATTAAACAGGCTCCGACGCCTTTACAACTTACACACGGTTGACAGGCCCTGTACACATTCCTAACATGTTTAACTATACTGTTCACTGTTGTGTTAAGAACAGAGGTGTGTGTGTTTGTGTGTGTGTGTGTGTGTGTGTTTGGGTGTGTTTGCTGAACACAGCTGTTGATTCACACAGCTGGCTCTTGCCCTCCTCTCTGACCACTGACCTCTGTTTTGAGGCTGAACAGACACACACACACACAGTCCATCTGTCCAGGCAGAGAGAGAGCTAAGATAATCGCTTCATAATAACTACTTTGATCATGCCAGTTAGGAGTGTGACAGTGTTTCAGTGAAGTGCTGTGGTGCATACCTCTGTGTGTGTGTTCTTGTCTCTGTAGTGGTGCCAGCTTCCTTTAGAGGACTAAGGGCTAAGCCCCACCCTGGGGGGCTCTGACAGGCCTGAGAGGTACACTATCTCCTGCTAACACAGGATGGGTTACTGGGCACACACAATGACACACACACACACTATCGCTTTGGGCGTAGAGTGGGGGTGGCGAAGTAGACCTGCCCAGACACGCTTAGACACACACACACACACACACACACACACACACACACACACACACACACACACACACTCCCTCCCTCTCCCTGCGTGGCTAAACTAGATTAGTGTGTATAAAAGCCTATAATCCGTCCAGCCTCCCAACCAGGCGGTGAGGAGCCTGTTCTCCAAATGAGGTTTCCTCTGCTCACTCTGTGTGATGCATGGTGTCAGGGAGAGGCCACTTTGTGTGTGTGTTCACGTGTGCGTGGGTACGTGTGCACGCGGGCATAAGTGTTTGTGCATGTGTTGGTGGATGTGCGTGCGTGCGTCAGTGTGTGTGCGTGTGTGTCAGTGTGTGTGCATACGTCCGTGCACGCGCGTGTGAGCAGCTCGGTGCGAAGGATCAGTTGACCTAATGAACTGGAGAGCAGGTCAGTATTGAGTAGCAACATCAATTAGTCATCAATTGCCCAACACATCAGTGGTACATTGTCCAATACACTGGTGCGTGTGTGTGTATGTGTATGTGTGTGTGTGTGTGTGTGTGTGTGTGCGCGCATTGCCTAACAGTAGATACTTCAGCTGCACATTTGTCATGTTTGTGTGTATTGTCCTTAGCTTAGTGAGTATTGTCCTTAGCTTAGTGAGTATTGTCCTTAGCTTAGTGAGTATTGTCCTTAGCTTAGTGAGTATTGTCCTTAGCTTAGTGAGTATTGTCCTTAGCTTAGTGAGTATTGTCCTTAGCTTAGTGAGTATTGTCCTTAGCTTAGTGTGTATTGTCCTTAGCTTAGTGAGTATTGTCCTTAGCTTAGTGAGTATTGTCCTTAGCTTAGTGAGTATTGTCCAAATGTGTTTATTGTCCTGTTCACAGAACTTCATCCCCTGTCATGTCAGTGTCCGTAGGGGATCCATAGCCAACCAGAGTAATTGCTCTTCATTTATGCTGAGTGAAGGCTATGATTAACTAACATAACCCTAGACACACACACACACACACACACACACACACACACACAATGCGCTGAGATTGAGAGGGGAATAGAGTAGATCCCTAATGACAGTGCTGCATGCCCAGTCAGTGGAGAACACTACTCTGGTTTAACACTGACTTACTGGAGTGATGGGGTTACATAGTGCTTAGTGGGCTCATTTATATTATGGTCCCTGTTAGGTTGATAGGACCGAAGTGTCTATTGGTGCTTCATAAGGTAACATAGACCACAGCTGGCTGTGTGGCCAGTCAGATTTAACCTAACATTTATATAAGTTGCAACACTAACAACCATTTACTCTCTTCCTTTCTCT
>NC_088212.1:71108816-71208816 GCF_036934945.1 Oncorhynchus masou masou | reverse complement strand
CACACTGTTTGTTACACAACCTGCTGGTCCACACTGTGTTACACAACCTGCTGGTCTGGTACACACTGTTTCCACCGTGTTACACAACCTGCTGGTCTGGTACACACTGTTTCCACCGTGTTACACAACCTGCTGGTCTGGTACACACTGTTTCCACCGTGTTACACAACCTGCTGGTCTGGTACACACTGTTTCCACCGTGTTACACAACCTGCTGGTCTGGTACACACTGTTTCCACCATGTTACACAACCTGCTGGTCTGGTACACACTGTTTCCACCATGTTACACAACCTGCTGGTCTGGTACACACTGTTTCCACCATGTTACACAACCTGCTGGTCTGGTACACACTGTTTCCACCGTGTTACACAACCTGCTGGTCTGGTACACACTGTTTCCACCGTGTTACACAACCTGCTGGTCTGGTACACACTGTTTCCACCGTGTTACACAACCTGCTGGTCTGGTACACACTGTTTCCACCGTGTTACACAACCTGCTGGTCTGGTACACACTGTTTCCACCGTGTTACACAACCTGCTGGTCTGGTACACACTGTTTCCACCGTGTTACACAACCTGCTGGTCTGGTACACACTGTTTCCACCGTGTTACACAACCTGCTGGTCTGGTACATGTTGCTTTCCTTTATTTGTCAGTTATCTTATCTCTCTTAGAATTCTTTCAGTATAATACCTATCTGCCTAACTTCACAGCAGCTCTCCTCCTTCTCCCTCCCTTACTCCCTCCACCTCTCTGTCTCTCTCTCTGTCTCTCTCTCTGTCTCTCTCTCTGTCTCTCTCTCTGTCTCTCTCTCTGTCTCTCTCTCTCCCTCTCTCTCTCGCTCTCTCTCAATTTCAATTCAATGTAAGGGGTGTTTTGGTCATGGGAAACATGATCATAACATAACACTTAGGTTGGAGTCTTTAAAACTCATTTTCAACCACTCCACAAATGTCTTGTTAACAAACTATAGTTTTGGCAAGTCGTTTAGGACATCTACTTCATGCATGACTCAAGTCATTTTTCCAACAATTGTTTACAGACAGATTATTTAACTTATTATTCACTGTTTCACAATTCCAGTGGGTCAGGAGTTTACATGCACTAAGTTGACTGTGCCTTTAAACAGCTTGGAAAATTACAGAAAATTATATCATGGCTTTGGAAGCTTCTGATAGGCTCATTGACATAATTTGAGTCAATTGGAGGTGTACCTGTGGATGTTTTCAAGGCCTACTTTCAAACAGTGCCTCTTCGCTTGACATCATGGGAAAATCAAAAGAAATCAGTCAAGACCTCAGAAAAAAAATTGTAGACCTCCACAAGTCTGGTTCATCCTTGGGAGTCATTTCCACGTTCATCTGTACAAATAATAGTACGCAAGTATAAACACCATGGGACCACACAGCCATCATACCGCTCAGGAAGGAGACGCGTTCTGTCTCCTAGAGATGAAGGTACTTTGGTGCAAAAAGTGCCAATCAATCCCAGAACAACAGCAAAGGACCTTGTGAAGATGCTGGAGGAAACAGGTACAAGAGTATCTATATCCACAGTGAAACGGGTCCTATATCCACATAACCTGAAAGGCCGCTCAGCAAGGAAGAAGCCACGGCTCCAAATCTGCCATAAAAAAGCCAGACTACGGTTTGCAACTGCACATGGGGACAAAGATTGTACTTTTTGGAGAAATGTTCTCTGGTCTGCTGAAACTGAAATAGAACTCTTTGGCCATAGTGACCATCGTTATGTTTGGAGGAAAAAGGGGGAGGCTTGCAAGCCGAAGAACACCATCCAAACCATGAAGCACGGGGGTGGAAGCATCATGTTGTGGGGGTGCTTTGCTGCAGGAGGGACTGGTGAACTTCACAAAATTGATGGCATCATGAGGGAGGAGAATTGGGTGGATATATTGAAGCAACATCTCAAGACATCAGTCAGGAAGTTAAAGCTTGGTTGCAATGGGTCTTCCAAATGGACAATGACCCCAAGCATACTTCCAAAGTTGTGGCAAAATGGCTTAAGGACAACAAAGTCAAGGTATTGGAGTGGCCATCACAAAGCCTTGACCTCAATCCTATAGAACATTTGTGGGCAGAACTGAAAAAGCGTGTGCGAACAAGGAGGCCTACAAACCTGACTCAGTTACACCAGCGCTGTCAGGAGGAATGGGACAAAATTCACCCAATTTATGGTGGGAAGCTTGTGGAAGGCTGCCCGAAACATTTGATCCAAGTTAAAGAATTTAAAGGAAATGCTACCAAATACTAATTGAGTGTATGTAAACTTCTGACCCACTGGGAATGTGATGAAAGAAATAAAAGCTGAAATAAATCATTCTCTCTACTATTATTCTGACATTTCACACTCTTAAAATAAAGTGGTGATCCTAACTGACCTAAGACAGGATTAAATGTCAGGAATTGTGAAAAACGGAGTTTAAATGTATTTGGCTAAGGTGTATGTAAACTTCCGACTTCAACTGTATGTTTACATTTCCAAAGCATTTGAAATAGATAATAAACACAAGTGAAATAAACAATTAAAAATGTACAGTAAACATTACACTCACAAAAGTTCCAAAAGATTAAAGACATTTCAAATATCATATTATTTCTATATACAGTGTTGAAGCGATGTGCAAATAGTAAATCAAAATAAATACAGGTTGTATTTACAATGTTGTTTGTTCTTCACTGGTTTCCCTTTTCTTGTGGCAACAGTCACAAATATTGCTGCTTTGATGGCACACTGTGGTATTTCACCCAATAGAAGTTTATCAAAATTGGGTCTGTTTTCACATTTTTTGTGGGTCTGTGTAATCTGAGGGAAATATGTGTCTCTAATATGGTCATACATTTGGCAGGAGATTAGGAAGTGCAGCTCAGTTTCCACCTCATTTTGTGGGCAGTGAGCACATAGCCTGTCTTCTCTTGAGAGCCAGGTCTGTCTACGGCGTACATAGTCAAAGCTTTCCTTAAGTTTGGGTCAGTCACAGTGGTCAGGTATTCTGCCACTGTGTACTCTCTGTTTAGGGCCAAATAGCATTCAAGTTTGCTCTGTTTTTTTGTTAATTCTTTCCATTCTTTCCATTCTTTCTGTCTGTCTCTCTCTCTGTCTCTCTCTCTGTCTCTCTCTCTGTCTCTCTCTGTCTCTCTGACTCCCTCGCTCTCTCTCTGTCTCTCCCTGTCTCTGTCTCTCTCCGTCTCTGTCTCTCTCCGTCTCTGTCTCTCTCTGTCTCTCCCTGTCTCTCTCTATCTGTCTCTCTCTGTCTCTCTCTGTCTCTCTCTCTCTGTCTCTCTCTCTCTGTCTCTCTCTGTCTCTCTCTCTCTGTCTCTCTCTGTCTCTCTCTCTCTGTCTCTCTGTCTCGCTCTGTCTCTGTCTGTCTCTCTCCATCTCTGTCTCTCTCTCTGTCTCTCTCTGTCTCTCTCTCTCTGTCTCTGTCTCTCTGTCTCGCTCTCTCTTTCACTCTCTGTCTCTCACTGTCTCTGTCTCTCTGTCTCTCTCTTGTCTCACTCTCTCTTTCGCTCTCTGTCTCTCGCGGTCTCTGTCTCCATGTCTCTCTGTCTCGCTCTGTCTTTCGCTGTCTCTCTGTCTCTTGCTGTCTCTGTCTCTCTGTCTCTTGCTGTCTCTGTCTCTCCCTGTCTCTGTATCTCTCTGTCTCCTTCTCTCTTTCTCTGTCTCTCTCTTTGTGACTGTACCCTGCTCAAACCAGTGCATTTCTCAGACTACTTCATTGTGCCTTTGTCAACAATCCTAAAGTAGCTGCTGGAGCATGAGGGCAATGTATGTGCCTGTTCGTGTGTGTTTGTTTTCCTGTGTGTGTGTGTGTGTGTGTGTGTGTGTGTGTGTGTGTGTGTGTTGTGTGCGTGCGTGCACGTACGTGTGTATATGTGAGTGTACGTGTATGTGAGTGTCATTGTAATCCCATTGACATCAGAGCTCCAGCTTTGCACATGCCACACAGCAGCTGGCCAATTTGGAGTGGAGTGGAGGGGTCCACTTCACCCTGAGGTGGGGGTAGCCCTCCCTCCCTCTCTCTCTTCTTCCCTCCCTCCTCTTCCCCATCTCTTTTTACAGACATCACACAAACACAACCTCTCCACTCCTCTCTGTCTTCTATTTACCTCTTCTCTCACTCTCTGTTCCCTTTCTTACTTCCCTCCATGTCTGGATATCTGTGACTCTCCCTCCTCTCTCCCTCTCTCTAAGTCAATTCTCCAGGATTGCTCCTCATACCAGTTAACCAGCCTGTTGGTATCTCCCGTCTGTATCCCTGTGGGCTATCTGACCCCCCCCCCCTCCGTCTCTCTTTGTGGTGGTCTGCTCTGCCCCTGTCTCTCTGTGTGGTGGTCTACTCTGCCCCTGTCTCTCTGTGTGGTGGTCTACTCTGCCCCTGTCTCTCTGTGTGGTGGTCTGCTCTGCCCCTGTCTCTCTGTGTGGTGGTCTGCTCTGCCCCCGTCTATCTGTGTGGTGGTCTGCTCTGCCCCTGTTTCTCTGTGTGGTGGTCTGCTCTGCCCTTGTCTCTCTGTGCAGTGGTCTACTCTGCCCCTGTCTCTCTGTGCGGTGGTCTGCTCTGCCCCTGTCTCTCTGTGTGGTGGTCTGCTCTGCCCCTGTCTCTCTGTGTGGTGGTCTGCTCTGCCCCTGTCTCTCTGTGCGGTGGTCTGCCCTGCCCCTGTCTCTCTGTGTGGTGGTCTGCTCTGCCCCTTTCTCTCTGTGTGGTGGTCTACTCTGCCCCTGTCTCTCTGTGCGGTGGTCTGCTCTGCCCCTTTCTCTCTGTGCGGTGGTCTGCTCTGCCCTTGTCTCTCTGTGCGGTGGTCTGCTCTGCCTCTGTCTCTCTGTGTGGTGGTCTACTCTGCCCCTGTCTCTCTGTGCGGTGGTCTGCTCTGCCCCGTTCTCTCTGTGTGGTGGTCTACTCTGCCCTTGTCTCTCTGTGTGGTGGTCTGCTCTGCCCCTGTCTCTCTGTGCGGTGATCTACTCTGCCTCTGTCTCTCTGTGCAGTGGTCTACTCTGCCCATGTCTCTCTGTGTGGTGGTCTACTCTGCCTCTGTCTCTCTGTGTGGTGGTCTACTCTGCCCCTGTCTCTCTGTGTGGTGGTCTACTCTGCCCCTGTCTCTCTGTGCGGTGGTCTACTCTGCCTCTGTCTCTCTGTGTGGTGGTCTACTCTGCCCCTGTCTCTCTGTGCTGACTCTGTGGCTCTGAACACACATTCATTATCTAATCTCCCTCTATGTTTAATTTACATCCACTGCTGCTGTTGCCATATGCTCCTTTTGTCTCTGCGTGCACACACACACACACACACACACACACACACACACACACACACACACACACACACACACACACACACACACACACACACACACACACACACACACACACACACACACACACACTTGCATGCATAAATACGCACACACATACATAAATACACACACACTCTCTCTCTTTGTTCGCCTGTCTCCTTAGACTTCCCTCCTCTCTCCTGCTCTCCCTCTGCCTCCAGTGAAGAAATACAAAACAAAAAGCCGCTCCCTCCTCCACCCTCTTCCCCTCTCCTCCACCCTCTTCCCCTCTCCTCCACCCTCTTCCCCTCTCCACCACCCTCTTCCCCTCTCCACCACCCTCTTCCCCTCTCCTCCACCCTCTTCCCCTCTCCACCACCCTCTTCCCCTCTCCTCCACCCTCTTCCCCTCTCCTCCACCCTCTTCCCCTCTCCACCACCCTCTTCCCCTCTCCTCCACCCTCTTCCCCTCTCCACCACCCTCTTCCCCTCTCCACCACCCTCTTCCCCTCTCCACCACCCTCTTCCCCTCTCCTCCACCCTCTTCCCCTCTCCTCCACCCTCTTCCCTCTCCACCACCCTCTTCCCCTCTCCTCCACCCTCTTCCCCTCTCCTCCACCCTGCACCCAAACAAGCCTCTGTTGACTGCGACCCAGAGGTGTGTACGGTGTACTGTGTGGGTTGTGTGAGTGCGACCAGGGAGGGATTCTATGAGGATACAGAGAAAGCCAGTCTGTCCAGTCTGAGGTGAGAGAGATATCAGCATTAGCATTCTGTTGTTCTCTTTCTCCCTTCCTCACTCTCTCTCCCGCCTCTTCTCTCTTTCTCCATTTCTCTCTCGCTCATCTCCTCTCTTCCGCCATCCTCCATTCCTGATGGGCCATAGAGAGCTGAGCTGCAGTTCTTACTGGGAGGTGTTTGATGAGTTTGTGTGTGCGTGTGATGCTTCTCTGAAATGAAGTGGCCTTACAGATCCACCTTCCTGACGTACTGGTTATGTCTTCTACCTGTTGCTCTAACATGCAGAGACATCTGACCCTCCCTTGGTCTATCGCTTCCCCTCTCTGACCCTTCCTCCTACATTTATCCTTCTCCATCTCTCCCATCTTGTCTCCCCCTCCACTTTTCTCCCTTCCCCTCTCTCTTTCTCTGTCTCTCCCACACTCTCTCTATACTTATATTGTACTGCCGACTTATATATCAATATTGTGATCAATAGTACTCAGCGTTCCTTTCAGAGTTTTGATATGAGAGCAAACACTGAGCTGTAATGATTGGAACGATGGTCAGATCCTCACAGCGAGAGAGGACTCTCTGATGAGTGATGGGTGTGTATGTGAGTGTGTGCCTGTATCTGTCTGCATGCACATGCGTGCAGTTGTGCACACTGTTTCACTCTGAAGGGCAGCTAATGTACTGTCATTGTGAAGTATGAATGCCCTCAGACAAGCAGAGCTGGAGATGAACACTCATGGGCCATTTGACTGAGTACTGTTGTATGAAGAGGCTCTCTATGCCTCCTCATTCATATAATGCAATCAACCTACAGTTCAGGGAGGCTTAGCTAGCCTAGCATACGGTGAAGCTAATGCTAATGAGTTAAGCACTGACATCAACTCAGCAGCTTTTATTCTAATGATGCTATGCTATACAATGGCTTATTGGCTGATGCCTAACTATAGACAACGGCTGAAATGCCTAACTATAGACAACGGCTGAAATGCCTAACTATAGACAACGGCTGAAATGCCTAACTATAGACAACGGCTGAAATGCCTAACTATAGACAACGGCTGAAATGCCTAGCTATAGACAACGGCTGAAATGCCTAGCTATAGACAACGGCTGAAATGCCTAACTATAGACAACGGCTGAAATGCCTAACTATAGACAACGGCTGAAATGCCTAACTATAGACAACGGCTGAAATGCCTAACTATAGACAACGGCTGAAATGCCTAACTATAGACAACGGCTGAAATGCCTAACTATAGACAACGGCTGAAATGCCTAACTATAGACAACGGCTGAAATGCCTAACTATAGACAACGGCTGAAATGCCTAACTATAGACAACGGCTGAAATGCCTAACTATAGACAAAGGCTGAAATGCCTAACTATAGACAAAGGCTGAAATGCCTAACTATAGACAAAGGCTGAAATGCCTAGCTATAGACAACGGCTGAAATGCCTAACTATAGACAACGGCTGAAATGCCTAACTATAGACAACGGCTGAAATGCCTAACTATAGACAACGGCTGAAATGCCTAGCTATAGACAACGGCTGAAATGCCTAGCTATAGACAACGGCTGAAATGCCTAGCTATAGACAACGGCTGAAATGCCTAGCTATAGACAACGGCTGAAATGCCTAGCTATAGACAACGGCTGAAATGCTTAACTATAGACAATGGCTGAAATGGCTTCAGTAGCACGTTGACACCGGCCTCGGGGACGACCCGGAGGGCGAGGCGCAGGGCGATCCAGACGAAGACGGTGGAATTCCTGCAGCATTGAAGGATCCAACACGTCCTCGACCGGAACCCAGCACCTCTCCTCCGGACCGTACCCCTCCCACTCCACGAGATACTGAAGGCCCCTCTCCCGACGCCTCGAATCCAGTATGGAGCGAACGGAGTACGCCGGCCCCTCCCTCCCTGATGTCCAGAGGGGGCTGAGGAACCTACCGCACCTCAGACTCCTGGAGAGGCCAGCCACCACCGGCCTGAGGAGAGACACATGGAACAAGGGGTTAATACGGGAATCGGGGGGAAACTGTACCCTATAACAAACGTCGTTCACTCTCCTCAGGACTCTAAATAGCCCCACAAACCACGGACCCAGCTTCCGGCAGGGCAGGTGGAGGGGGCAGGTGGAGGGTCGAGAGCCAGACCCGGTGCATACACCGGGGCCTCACTGCGGTGGCGATCTGCGTTCACCTTTTGGCGCGTCACGGCCTGCTGAAGGTGAACACGGACAGCTTCCCATGTCTCCGCTCGCCTGAACCAGTCGTCCACCCCAGGAATCTCGGTCTGACTCTGATGCCAGTATGCATCAGTCTGACCCGTACCCCAGTATGCACTGGAAGGGAGAGATGTTAGTGGAGGAGTGGCGAATTGAGTTCTGTGCCATCTCGGCCCAGGGCACGAACGCTTCCCACTCCCCCGGCCGGTCCTGGCAATAGGACCGCAGAAACCTGCCCACATCCTGGTTCACTCTCTCCACCTGCCCATTACTCTCAGGGTGAAACCCTGAAGTAAGGCTGATCGAGACACCAGGACGTGTAATTGATCAGACCCTAGACGTGAACTAGGGACCCCGATCAGACACTATATCCTCAGGCACCCCGTAGTGCCGGAAGACGTGTGTAAACAAGGCCTCCGCAGCCTGTAGGGCCGTAGGGAGACCGGGCAGAGGGAGGAGATGACAGGAATTAGAGAAACGATCCACAACGGCCAGGATTGTGGTGTTACCCTGTGAGGGAGGAAGATCAGTCAGAAAATCCACTGACAGGTGCGACCAAGGCCGCTGTGGAACGGGTAAGGTGTGTAGCTTACCTCTGGGCAGGTGCCTAGGAGCCTTACACTGTGCTCACACCGAGCAGGAGGAAACATAAACCCTCACATCCTTAGCCAATGTAGGCCACCAGTACCTCCCGCTCAAACAGCGCACTGTCCGACCAATCCCGGGATGACCAGAGGAGGGTGATGTGTGGGCCCAAAAGATCAACCAGTCACGAACAGCAGACGGGATGTACAGACGCCCAGCGGGACACTGGACGGGAGCAGACTTTGCACGTAACGCCTGCTCAATATCCGTGTCCAGCTCCCACACTACCAGCACCACCAGGCAGGAGGCGGGGAGTTTGGGAGTGGGATCCATGGGCCGCTCCTCTGTGTCATACAGCCGGGACAATGCGTCTGCTTTCACGTTCTGGGAGCCTGGTCTGTAAGAAAGGGTAAACACAAAACGGGTGGAAAAACATGACCCACCTTGCCTGGCGAGGGTTCAGTCTCCTCGCTGCCCGGATGTACTCCAGATTGCAATGGTCAGTCCAGATGAGAAAAGGGTGTCTAGCCCCTTCAAGCCAATGTCTCCACACCTTCAAGGCCTTGACAACAGCCAACAGCTCCCGGTCCCCCATGTGATAGTTTCGCTCTGCCGGGCTGAGCTTCTTCGAGAAGAGGGCACAGGGGCGGCGCTTTGGTGGCATACTTCGGTGGCGCGTCCACCTCCACTAGGAACGCCAAAGAGGGATCCGGATGAGCCAACACGGGACCCGAGGTAAACAGAGCCCTCAGATGACTAAAAGCCCTGTCCGCCTCAGCTGACCAATGCAAGCGTACCGGGCCTCCCTTCAGCAGTGAGGTAATGGGAGCCGCTACCTGACCAAAACCCCGGATAAACCTCCGGTAGTAGTTGGCAAACCCTAAGAACCGCTGCACCTCCTTTACCGTGGTTGGAGTCGGCCAATTACATACGGCTGAAATGTGGTCACTCTCCATCTCCTCCCCTGAGGTGGAAATGCGATACCCTAGGAAGGAGACGGACTGTTGGGAGAACAGGCATTTCTCAGCCTTGACATATAGATCATGCTCCAACAGGCGACCAAGTACCCTGCGCACCAGGGACACATGCTCGGCGCATGTAGCGGAGTATATCAAAATGTCATCAATATACACCACTACACCCTGCCCGTGCAGGTCCCTGAAAATCTTGTCTACAAAGGCTTGGAAGACTGATGGCACATTCATCAACCCGTACGGCATGACAAGGTACTCATAGTGCCCTGAGGTGGTACTGAAAGCCGTCTTCCACTCGTCTCCCTCCCGGATACACACCAGGTTGTAAGCTCTCCTCAGATCTAGTTTGGTCAATACACGGGCGCAGACCTCCCTCCTTCTTCACAAAAAAAGAAACTTGAGGAGGTGGGTCAAGTGGAGGACCGAATGTATCCCTGACGCAGGGATTCAGAGACATATGCAGCGCCTACCAGGAGATTTATCGCACAATCGCCCCGTCAATGGGGTGGTAATTGAGTCGCCTTCTTTTTGGAGAAAGCGAGAGCCAAATCAGCATATTCAGGGGGAATGCGCACGGTGGAGACTGGTCTGGACTCTCCACCATAGTAGCACCAACGGAAACCCCTAAACACCTATCTGAGCACTCTCGCGACCACCCCGTGAGAGCCCTCTGTGGCCAAGAAACAGTGGGGTTATGACAAGCTAACCAGGGTAGACCCAGCACCACGGGAAACGCAGGAGAGTCAATAAGGAAGAGACTAATTCTCTCCTTGTGACCCCCCTGCATCACCATGCCCAAAGGAGCGGTGACCTCCCTAATCAACCCTGACCCTAATGGTCGACTATCTAAGGCATGAATGGGGAAGGGCACAGCCACGGGAACAATGGTAATCCCTAAACTATGGGCTAACGCTCTATCAATAAAATTCCCAGCCGCGTCTGAATTGACAGGCGCCTTATGCTGTGAATGCGGGGAAAACTCAAGGAAAGTGACATACACACATACAGTGGGGAGAACAAGTATTTTATACGCTGCCGATTTTGCAGGTTTTCCTACTTACAAAGCATGTAGAGGTCTGTAATTTTTTATCATAGGTACACTTCAACTGTGAGAGACGGAATCTAAAACAAAAATCCAGAAAATCACATAGTATGATTTTTAAGTAATTAATTTACAACCGGCAGTGTGATCTCTGTGGCCACAGATGGTACACGAGCTGGAACCCCCTCCGGTCTCCCTGCGCACCGCCCCTTCCAGCTCCATAGGTATCAGAGAGGGGGTGCGGGAGGATGGAACCACCAGACCCTGATCCGAACGTCCACAGGTAGCCAGCAGGTTGTCCAGCCGGATGGACAGGTCCACCAGCTGGTCGAATTTGAGAGTGGTGTCTCTGCAGGCCAATTCCTGATGGACGTCCACGCGTAGACTGCAGCGGTAATGGTCGATCAGGGCCTTGTTGTTCCATCCCGCGTCGGGAGCCAAGGGTCCAAAACTCCCGGTTGAACTCCTGGACGCTCCTCGTCTCCTGCCTCAGATGGAGGAGGTGTTCACCCGCCGCTCTACCCTCAGGCGGGTGGTCGAAGACAGCCCGGAAACGGTGGGTGAACTCCTCAAACTGGTCCAATGCCGCATCTCCCTCTCTCCACACGGCGTTGGCACACTCCAGGGCTTTTCCTTTGAGGCACGAGATGAGGGCGGACACCCTCTCATGGACCGACGGAGCCGGGTGGAAAGTGGACAGGTATAGGTCCAGTTGTAAAAGGAACCCCTGGCAGTTCGCAGCCTTTCCGTCGTATTCCTGGGGCAAGGAGAGACGAATCCCACTGGGACGAGGAGGAAGAGGGGTGTTCAGGGGAGACCCCGGTTGTGCTGGTGGAGGCGCTGGAAGAACTCCCTGTCTCTCCCAGCGGTCCATAGTCTGGACAACGCGGCCCATGGCGGTGCCAAGATGGTGGAGCATTGCTGCGTGCGCTCCTCCACCCCTATACCCGGGGTACCTGCTCCTGCTGACTCCATGGTTTGGGTCGGTAATTCTGTAGTGAGGTGCTGGTGGCAGAGAAGTCAGACGCAGGAGAGCGAAAACACATTTACAACGGTGTCGTTTAATCAACATAAACCCACCGTTATTGTAAAGTGGCTGTTCCACTGGATGTCAGAAGAAGAAGAAGAAGGTGAATTCACCAATTTGTAAGTCGCTCTGGATAAGAGCGTCTGCTAAATGACTTAAATGTAAATGTAAATGTTACCAGAACAATACAATAAATGGGTCAAACAAAACCCGGTCATACCAGCATACCAAACGCCGCCCGAATAAGGAGAGGGACCAACTTCGGCGGAAGTCTTGACACAATGGCTGAAATGCATAGCTAGAGCTTAGGTCTAAGCCATTAAGAAAGGCACAGTTTGCTGTCCTTCATTGAACATAATTAAGTAATAATTATGTAATAGTGTTTTTACTGCTTCCTGTTCAACATGTGGAGGGAAAATGTTTCTTGTTAATCAGAGCCATATATTTAGATATTTAGATTCTTTAAATACATGTCTCTGATATTAATCGTCTCCAAAGCGTTTTAGTGTTGTTAAATCAAACTCCTGTTGATCATGTCAAAGACCCAGTGGCTGTGTGTGTGCTGACTACTGACATTTATATTGGCAAAGCAAGTGGAATAGATCATAAACAAACAGGAATTTAAACACTCACAAAATATTCAAAAGAATAGACATTTCAAATGTAATATTACTGGCTATGTATGGTGTTGTAACAAAGTGGAAATAGTTAAAGTACGAACGAGAAAATAAATACAGTTAAATATAGGTTGTGTTTACAATGGTTTTTGTGCTTCACTGGTTTTCTTGAAGCAACATGTCACAAATCTTGCTACTGTGATGGCACACTGTGGTGTCACGTAATTGATATGGGAGTTGATCAATGCTGGATTTGTTGGATTCTTTGTGGGTCTCTCGCCCTCTGTTTGCTTTCTTGTGGTCAGGGAGGAAGACCTACTGTGTGGCCGTCTCCTCTCCTTTCCCCCTCTTCCTCCTCTCTCTCTCCCTCTTCCTCTCTCTTTCATTCAGACCCTCTCTCCTCTTGAATGACGTATTCACACACAGTGAGACCTTTTCAGTAAGGCACCAGTGCCACCATCACTCTCCAACTATGGGAGGGACGAGTATGTGTCTGAAAGCAAAAGTGTGTGTGTGTGTGTGTGTGTGTGTGTGTGTGTGTGTGTGTGTGTGTGTGTGTGTGTGTGTGTGTGTGTGTGTGTGTGTGTGTGTGTGTGTGTGTGTGTGTGTGTGTGTGTGTGGTAAAGCATGGTTTTCTCTCTGGCTCCAGAATCCCTGGCCAACTCGGCGGTTGAGGTTTGGCTTTCCTCTCGCTCAGCTTCACGTACACACACACACACACATACTGAGGGTATCAGGGGTTGTTAGAAGAAATGAATGCCTCTCCTCTCTCACAGTCATTCAGTGTGTGTGTCTGTCTGTGTGTGTATACCTCATACTGGCTTGTCAAAACATCACTGCGTGACCCTGTGGACATGTGGAGAAGAGATTGCAGAGAGGTCTCTCTCTCTCTCTCTCTCTCTCTCTCTCTTTCTGATCTCCTCTCTAAGCAGTCTCTGAGTCTTATATGTCTTGTTACTGTAGTCTGGTGGTGTTACACTTGGTTAAACCTTTATACACTCCTCAGTGATTACTTTCAACTCACTCACTCACTCACTCACTCACTCACTCACTCACTCACTCACTCCCTCCTTCTGATCTCCTCTCTAAGCAGTCTCTGAGTCTTATATGTCTTGTTACTGTAGTCTGGTGGTGTTACACTTGGTTAAACCTTTATACACTCCTCAGTGATTACTTTCATCACACTCCCTCCCTCCCTCCCTCCCTCCCTCCCTCCCTCCCTCCCTCCCTCACTCACTCACTCACTCACTCACTCACTCACTCACTCACTCACTCACTCACTCACTCACTCACTCACTCACTCACATCTCCTCTCTAAGCAGTCTCTGAGTCTTATATGTCTTGTTACTGTAGTCTGGTGGTGTTACACTTGGTTAAACCTTTATATACTCCTCAGTGATTACTTTCATCACACACACACACTCACTCTACTGTTTTACACTCCTGTACAAGACAAAGAGCTATTGATTTAAAGGTGAGTACAGAAGGTGAGGAACAATCAATCTGGTTAAGCTTAGGAACACGCTTTGGGGGGCAAGAGGGGAGAGAGGAGGATGGAGGAGAGGGTAAAGGGATGGAGGGAGAGATGCGTGTGCCGCCAGGGAAATGCTCTCTCAGATTCTGGGAGAGTGATGAACTCCTTCAAAGCCTTGCAGCGTCAGTCGATAATGACTCCCTGGGCCTACTGGGGAGGGAGGGAGGGAGGGAGAGAGGGAGAGAGAGAGGGAGGGAGAGAGAGAGAGAGAGAGAGAGAGAGAGAGAGAGAGAGAGAGACTGGGAGAGAGACTGAGAGAGACTGAGAGAGACTGAGAGAGAGACTGGGAGAGAGACTGGGAGAGAGACTGAGAGAGACTGAGAGAGACTGGGAGAGAGAGAGAGAGACTGGGAGAGAGAGAGACTGGGAGAGAGAGACTGGGAGAGAGAGAGAGAGAGAGAGACTGGGAGAGAGAGAGAGAGACTGGGAGAGAGAGACTGGGAGATAGAAGGGGGGGATGAGAGAGAGGGAGGCTGAGAGAGAGGGAGGGAAAGAGGGAGAGCAATATAGCAGGTGGGGGTGCAGAGACTGAGATAGGTGAGTGATGGATAGAGAGGCTGAGAGATGTGACAGAGAAGAAAGAGAGGGAGGCAAATGACGAAGGGAGGATGGGAGACAGAAAGAGAGGTTTAGAGAGAAAAGGTGTGTGACAGAACGAGAGGTTTAGAGAGAGAGAGGGGTGTGACAGAACGAGAGGTTTAGAGAGAGAGAGGGGTGTGACAGAACGAGAGGTTTAGCGAGAGAGAGAGGTGTGTTTCAAAGTGGTTAGGAGGCTCTGCTGTGTAACTTTTATGTGCTTCTTCAACAGAGCCTTAAATGATACACAACACGAGGCCAGCTTGGATTACTACCAGTTGGAACAAATGGAGGGAGGGAGACATAGAAAGAGGGAGGGAAAAAGGAGTGGAGGGAGGGATTGGTAAGGGTGGGGAAGAGGGGACATGATGATGGGAGGTGAGGGAAATGAATGGAGAGATGGAAAGATAGCTAGTGGGAGAGAGAGGGAAAGGAGGGGAAGCTGCAGTGAAGTTAGGCATTATACTGAGAGACAGATTTAAGAAATAGATAAGAGACAAATAAAGGAAAGGAGAGAGAGAGAGAGGGAGAGATGGGATGTGTGGAGGGATATTGGCATAAGTGGCAGTGGTTAGGTAGAAGTCTGGCTCAAGCAGCCTGTGTGTGGGGGGGCAGGCTGTGCTTGTGTGTGCGTGTGTGTCAGCTTGCAGACTGCGCCGCTTACCACGGCGCCATGAAGGGGTGGGGATGTCCCCCCGCTCTCTTAAAGAAACAGCACACAAACACACACACACAGAGACCCGCCCACCTTCCTTTCACACACAGTAATTGGCAACATCACTTCTCCCCTCCTCCCTCCATGTTTCCAGGCAACTGACGGGAAAAGGAAAGAGAGATGGGGAGAAAAGGGTGATGACAGGGAGGGTGAGGTGACGTGTGTGTGACAGGGAGACAAGTTCTACCTGAGAGGTTGTGTCCTCTCCTCTCCTCTTTTCTTCTTTGCTCTCCTCTCATGTCTTCTCCTTTCCTCTCTTCTTCCTCTCCTGTCCTGTCTTCTCCTCTCCATAAAATACACACACTCGGTGCTGATTTAAAAATACATCACGCCTCAAACTCAACTCATAGCGAGAGAGAGAAAGAGAGAGAAAGACAGAGAGAGAGCAAAAGCATTACTAAAACAAGTGCCCACACTTTCCCTCTCTCCTTCTCTCACCTCTCTTCCCCTCTCTTTCCTCATGTCCCTCCTTGGTAACTGGAAACACTCCCAGCCCTCATCTTGATCCCAATCTTGATCTCTGTTTTCTGTTGTTTTGACAAGAGTTCCAGTTGTTTTGAAGTTGTTTCCATTCCCTGTAGCTGTTGTCAGGCTGGATGTGGGATCTGGAGGATACAGTAGGTGGGATTGATGTCTCTCATGCTATGGTGATGATGCCTGTGTGTGTGTTTGTGTGTGTGTGTTCAGAAAGTGAGTGTGATGGAGAAATAAAGGGGGGGAAACGATGATAAAGAGTGAGAGAGAGACAGAGCAGCAGTGATACGTGCTGTGTTTGGGAACTGGGGGTGGGTTGGTGATTAGCCGTAGCCTGATGTTCATCCACATGCCCACATACTGCCAGACAGACAGACAGGCTTGGAGCTGGCAGGTACAGAGGCCCGTGGAGACAGAGTTCTGCCCAGCCCAGGGCCCTCAGATTCAGCTGGGGGTTTGGACTGTTGCCCCCTCTTACCACGGAACACAGCCAGACACGAGGATCACAGGCACTCACAGTGTGTGTGGTGCGTATAGAGAATGGAACACTCAAAGTAGTTTGTGTATGTGTTTAATCAACAACCTCACCGTAACCTCTGAGACCTACTGATTTCCCAGTAGAGAAGATGGAGTTTGTGATTAGATAACCTTCTCCATCCTTCTCTTCATCCCTCTCTCTCCCTCTCCTCCTTAGAATAATCCTGTGTGCTCCTCTGTGATTGAAAGGGAGCTGTGTGTGTGTGTGTGTGTGTGTGTGTGTGTGTGTGTGTGTGTGTGTGTGTGTGTGTGTGTGTGTGTGTCTGTGTGTGTAATATAACCTCACTAACTAATTGACCCTGCGGTGGCTGTATACTCCAGTATTGCTGGTGTGGCTGTGTTAGAACATGCAGTACACACACACACCTGCACCATCTCCTAGTTTGGTCCTGAATCAGATCTCAGGGCACGCAAATACCATCGTCTTCACAAACACACACACGCACAGACACACACACACACACACACACACGTATCATCTGCTGCTGGTTAGCTATTAGTATGCTGTGAGGCTGCTGTCTCATGGGACCTGTCTCTGTAGGTTCATAGAGAGAGAGAGAGAGAGAGAGAGAAGGGAGGAGTGACGTGTTAGAGAGAGCGGGAGAGAGTGGGAGAAGGAAGGAGTGGGGTGTTAGAGAGTGGGAGAGTGGAGGAGTGGAGTGTTAGAGAGAGTGGGAGAAGGGAGGAGTGGGGTGTTAGAGAGAGAGAGAGAAGGGAGGAGTGACATGTTAGAGAGAGCGGGAGAGTGGAGGAGTGGAGTGTTAGCGAGAGTGGGAGAAGGGAGGAGTGGGAGAAGGGAGGAGTAAGGTGTTAGAGAGAGTGGGAGAAGGGAGGAGTGTGGTGTTAGAGAGAGTGGGAGAAGGGAGGAGTGGGGTGTTAGCGAGAGTGGGAGAAGGGAGGAGTGGGGTGTTAGAGAGAGTTGGAGAAGGGAGGAGTGGGGTGTTAGAGAGAGTGGGAGAAGGGAGGAGTGGGGTGTTAGCGAGAGTGGGAGAAGGGAGGAGTGGAGTGTTAGCGAGAGTGGGAGAAGGGAGGAGTGGGAGAAGGGAGGAGTAAGGTGTTAGAGAGAGTGGGAGAAGGGAGGAGTGTGGTGTTAGAGAGAGTGGGAGAAGGGAGGAGTGGGGTGTTAGCGAGAGTGGGAGAAGGGAGGAGTGGGGTGTTAGAGAGAGTTGGAGAAGGGAGGAGTGGGGTGTTAGAGAGAGTAGGAGAAGGGAGGAGTGGGGTGTTAGAGAGAGTGGGAGAAGGGAGGAGTGGGGTGTTAGAGAGAGTGGGAGAAGGGAGGAGGGGGGTATTAGAGAGAGTAGGAGTAGGGAGGAGTGGGGTGAACGAGGAGGTGGTTAGACACCTACCTGTCTGCAGCTCACCCTGATTTAGTAGTCAAAGGAGGATTTGGCAAGTATGTGGTGTGTGTGTGTGTGTGTGTGTGTGTGTGTGTGTGTGTGTGTGTGTGTGTGTGTGTGTGTGTGTGTGTGTGTGTGTGTGTGTGTGTGTGTGTGTGTGAGGGGATTGTGAAAGGGTGAGACAACGTGATGTATGTATGATCACTGATGGCACTGACAGTACATCAGAGCTGATGAATGCAACACACACACACTCATAAATCCATCATGGCCGCTGTGGCCTATTCTGCCTGCTGCTCCATGGCTGCCGTGTTGCTAGGATACACACACTCAGCTCAGGGAGAAGGATGTGTTGGCCCCTTGTCACACACACAGTCACATACACACGCACGCAAACACACACGCAAACACACATACACCCTGTTTGCGCCCAGACGTGCTTGGGGGGACAGCTGCCGAGGTGCCGCTGAACACACACAAACACACACACATTGTCAAACAAAACAAACACTTATACACAAACACAACACACACACCTAGACATAAACACACAACGTATAGAAGCACATTTCCAAACACTGCTCAGACAGACTACAGAATCTACGCAGCACACACACGTACATACACATACAGTACACACAGACACACACACAGTTCCTCACCTTGAGGGCATCACAGCCCATCTGGTTTCCGTGGAAATGAGTGGAGGGGCTGTGTTTCAAAGGATAGCCAGGGTGCAACAAGAACTCATCCTTAACTAAACTGAAACACACTAGTTTGACTACTTAGTGTCTACCAATTAGAACTGAAGCACACTAGTTTGACTGCTTAGTGTGTACCAATTAGAACTGAAACACACTAGTTTGACTACTTAGTGTCTACCAATTAGAACTGAAAGACATTAGTTTGACTACTTAGTGTCTACCAACTAGAACTGAAACACACTAGTTTGACTACTTAGTGTCTACCAACTAGAACTGAAACACACTAGTTTGACTACTTAGTGTCTACCAATTAGAACTGAAACACACTAGTTTGACTACTTAGTGTCTGTCAATTAGAACTGAAAGACATTAGTTTGACTTCATAGTGTCTACCAATTAGAACTGAAACACACTAGTTTGACTGCTTAGTGTCTACCAATTAGAACTGAAACACACTAGTTTGACTACTTAGTGTCTGCCAATTAGAACTGAAAGACATTAGTTTGACTTCATAGTGTCTACCAATTAGAGCTGAAACACACTAGTTTGACTACTTAGTGTCTACCAATTAGAACTGAACACTAGTTTGACTACTTAGTGTCTACCAATTAGAACTGAAACACACTAGTTTGAATACTTAGTGTCTACCAATTAGAACTGAAACGCACTAGTTTGAATACTTAGTGTCTACCAATTAGAACTGAAACACACTAGTTTGACTACTTAGTGTCTACCAATTAGAACTGAAACACACTAGTTTGACTACTTAGTGTCTACCAATTAGAACTGACCACTAGTTTGACTACTTAGTGTCTACCAATTAGAGCTGAAACACACTAGTTTGACTACTTAGTGTCTGCCAATTAGAACTGAAAGACATTAGTTTGACTTCATAGTGTCTACCAATTAGAACTGAAACACACTAGTTTGACTGCTTCGTGTCTACCAATTAGAACTGAAACACATGAGTCTGACTACATAGTGTCTACCAATTAGAACTGAAACACACTAGTTTGACTGCTAAGTGTCTACCAATTAGAGCTGAAACACACTAGTTTGACTACTTAGTGTCTACCAATTAGAACTGAAACACACTAGTTTGACTACTTAGTGTCTACCAATTAGAACTGAAACACACTAGTTTGACTACTTAGTGTCTGCCAATTAGAACTGAAAGACATTAGTTTGACTTCATAGTGTCTACCAATTAGAACTGAAACACACTAGTTTGACTGCTTCGTGTCTACCAATTAGAACAGAAACACATGAGTCTGACTACATAGTGTCTACCAATTAGAACTGAAACACACTAGTTTGACTGCTAAGTGTCTACCAATTAGAGCTGAAACACACTAGTTTGACTACTCAGTGTCTACCAATTAGAACTGAAACACACTAGTTTAACTACTTAGTGTCTACCAATTAGAGCTGAAACACACTAGTTTGACTACTTAGTGTCTACCAATTAGAAATGAAACACACTAGTTTAACTACTTAGTGTCTACCAATTAGAACTGAAGCACACTAGTTTGACTACTTAGTGTCTACAACTCCACAACATTTTAGGGGAGTGTGGAGCACTACATGGAGGACTGACTCACTTTCAGACACTGGTTGCCCTAAGATATGATGCACCTAAACAATGATCTAAGGTCAGTTTAAGGTTTTCACATCCAACAGTAAGGGTAGGGTGAGGCAAGCGTAAGCTGATTCTAGATCAGTGTTTAGTGACAGACACCATCCTGTTCAAGTCCTAATCATCATCTTAATAACTGTTATATTCTCACCCAGACGATGACTGTCATTCAGTCTGCAGCTAGATCACTATCAATAGTTGTGCCCACATTAATAGCATGTTATGGTGCCAGTGGTGGTTATGCCAGGCTTACTGTGCTGGTGATTTACTATAGCCCACAGCCAGTAGAGGCTTTGCACACACGTAGGTATTTTGTTGTCAGGCAGAACAGTGTCTTTGAAGCATTGGCACAAACAAACACTGTTTTCTGGCTAAGGCTCAGATGAGGTAAAAAAAAAAGACAGCAACAGTGAGTGTGTGTGAAGGTGTGTGGGCGGTGGTTGTTGTTGTCTGTCATTACGCACCGCCCACTGACTGACTCTACAGAGACTGTGGTTTAGGGAAGCTGCCTACCTGCCTGCTGGATACACACCTACTGATCTATCTCTTTAGTCTGCTTCCAACCCCCCTCTTTGATCTCTCTCTCTCTCTCTCTCTCTCTCTCTCTCTCTCTCTCTTTACATCCATAATGTCTCTCTCTCTCTTTACATCCATAATGTCTCTCTCTCTCTCTCTCTCTTTACATCCATAATGTCTCTCTCTCTCTCTCACTCTCTTTACATCCATAATGTCTCTCTCTCACTCTCTTTACATCCATAATGTCTCTCTCTCTTTCTCTCTCTCTCTCCCTCTCTCTCTCTCTCTCTCTCTCTCTCCCTCTCTCTCTCTCTCTCTCTCTCTTGCTCTCTCTCTCTCTCTCGCTCTCTCTCTACATCCATAATGTCGCTCTCTCTCTCTCTCTCGCTCTCTCTCTTTACATCTATAATGTCTCTTTCTCTCTCTCACGCTCTCTCGCGCTCTCTCGCTTTCTCTTTCTCTCTCTCTCTCTCTCTCTCTCTCTCTCTCTCTCTCTCTCTCTCTCTCTCGCTTTACATCTATAATGTCTCTCTCACACTCTCTCTTTCTCTTTCTCTCTGAGAGATAGCAGAATAAAGGGAGTGGTTCACCACAGTTAAATGGGTGAAGATTAGGTTGTTTGCCTGTCTATCAGTTTGTCACTCAAGCTGTCTATTTGTCTAAGGAGCTTGGGGCTCAGCACTGACAGATGCTGATGAATCACCATAATATTCTAAGAGAGGTGAGGGTGTAGGGGTGGACGACAGGGGAATAGGGTGTGAGGGTTGAGGCCGCATGGCGGGCACACTGCCTGGCGGGCCTGTGCCCAGCTGACTGTCCACTGTGTGTCTGCCTCTCTGTCTGTCTGTCTGTCTGTCTGTCTGTCTGTCTGTCTGTCTGGAGGATGTCACATCTCTCTCTCTCTCTCTCTCTCTCTCTCTCTCTCTCTCTCTCTCTCTCTCGGACACACAACACTACACCATCTGTCTACAGACTTGCCGACTTGGACCTGCACACCATGCACATCTCCTCCCTAAACACACACACACACTTAAACAGGCATGCTATCTATCTCAGATCACCATGCCTGCTTGTTTATCTATTGCCTGGTAACAGAGAGAGCCTATCAACATCTACCACACCCCTCTGCACATGCTCACTGAGGGCCAGATTAGGATCTGTGGTGGGACTGTTGGTAAACACACACACACACACACACACACACACACACACACACACACACACACACACACACACACACACACACACACACAAGCCACGAATCCTGGCCTGTCATTGCTCCCTATTGTTTAGCTGGTTGTTTTCTCTTGGTGTGACTGGCAGCAGATGGCTACAACTGAGTTGTCAGAGCTGAGCTGACCGGCCTGGGGCGCACATGCGCACGTACGCACACACACACACACACACACACACACACACACACACACACACACACACACACACACACACACACACACACACACACACACACACACACACACACACACACACACACTAAACAGAGCCCCTGTTCATATATTGTTTCTCTACAGGTTCCCCTCATGACCTCTCTCCCTGTATGACTGTGGAATCTCATCACGAGGCCACCTGACTATTACCATGTATAAAGGGACATTGTGTGTGTGTGTGTGTGTGTGTGTGTGTGTGTGAGAGAGAGAGGGAGAGGGAGCAGGTGTCATACCTAATGGAGTGTGTTACTGCAGCTTGAAAGCAGCTGCTGTTCTCTGGGGTCATGAGGAGTCAGCCAGGGATTGAAGGTCAGAGTCAGAGGGTGTTGTAGTCTGTAACTCCATGGACACATTCCTCTACTACTAATGATGTCATGATGAATGGGAATCAATGGGACGTAGGGACTGATGGTTGATTGGTACTTTAGTTCTGGCCTCTTGTAGCTTATAGATGCAGAAAGAGGGGGATAATGGGAATAGAGGGAGGATAGAATTGAGAAGAGGAGAGAGATAATAGAACTAGGAGGATACTGCAACCTCTGCCTCCCCTCCTGTCAGTTTCTCTCCCTCTCCCGCTCTCTCCCTCCCTCTCTCTCTCACTCTCCCTCCCTCCCTCTCTCTCCCTTCCTCTCTCCCTCTCCCTCCCCCGCTCCCTCCTTCCGTCCCTTCCCTCTCCCCCTCTCTCTCTCTTACTCTCTCTCCCTCTTTGCATGCTGGGAGTGTTTGGTGCATGCTGGGAATTGTGTGAGCGAGTGTTGTGTAGAGTTAGATATCTTGGTTTTCTTTTACATTTCCTTTTCTTGGTGCGATGTGTTTTTTCTTCCTATGTATTTTTAAGGTTATCATCATTTTTATTTAGTTGTTGTGGTAGAATTAAGTATATTATTTTTCGTGTTGAAATTACCCTGGTTTTGGCGGGGATGGCGACCCACATGGGGACACTGTCCCTGTCACTTCGATACGGCTTCAGTTGTGTTACTGAAGCTACTGTCACTGTGGAGGAGTTTCTGGTCGCCGTAGGAGAGACGGTAGGATATGAGAATGTTGCTTATGCGTCACGGATGAATAAAGCGGTGGTGGTATTTCTTAAAGAAGAGTGTCTTGTTGATCGTATGGTTGAGCATGGTGTACTTCTTAAAGAAGAGTGTCTTGTTGATCGTATGGTTGAGCATGGTGTACTTCTTAAAGAAGAGTGTCTTGTTGATCGTATGGTTGAGCATGGTGTACTTCTTAAAGAAGAGTGTCTTGTTGATCGTATGGTTGAGCATGGTGTACTTCTTAAAGAAGAGAGTCTTGCAGATCGTATGGTTGAGCACGGTGTAATTCTTAAAGTAGAGTGTCTTGTTGATCGTATGGTTGAGCATGGTGTACTTCTTAAAGAATAGTGTCTTGTAGATTGTATGGTTGAGCATGGTGTACTTCTTAAAGAAGAGAGTCTTGTAGATCGTATGGTTGAGCATGGTGTACTTCTTAAAGAAGAGAGTCTTGTTGATCGTATGGTTGAGCATGGTGTACTTCTTAAAGTAGAGTGTCTTGTAGATCGTATGGTTGAGCATGGCATACTTCTTAAAGAAGAGTGTCTTGTAGATCTTATGGTTGAGCATGGTGTACTTCTTAAAGAAGAGAGTCTTGTTGATCGTATGGTTGAGCATGGTGTACTTCTTAAAGAAGAGTGTCTTGTAGATCGTATGGTTGAGTATGGTGTACTTCTTAAAGAAGAGTGTCTTGTTGATTGTATGGTTGAGCATGGTGTACTTCTTAAAGAAGAGAGTCTTGTAGATCGTATGGTTGAGCATGGTGTACTTCTTAAAGAAGAGAGTCTTGTTGATCGTATGGTTGAGCATGGTGTACTTCTTAAAGAAGAGTGTCTTGTAGATCGTATGGTTGAGTATGGTGTACTTCTTAAAGTAGAGTGTCTTGTAGATTGTATGGTTGAGCATGGTGTACTTCTTAAAGAAGAGAGTCTTGTTGATCGTATGGTTGAGCATGGTGTACTTCTTAAAGAAGAGTGTCTTGTAGATCGTATGGTTGAGCATGGTGTACTTCTTAAAGAAGAGTGTCATGTAGATCGTATGGTTGAGCATGGTGTACTTCTTAAAGAAGAGTGGCTTGTAGATCGTATGGTTGAGCATGGTGTACTTCTTAAAGAAGAGAGTCTTGTTGATCGTATGGTTGAGCATGGTGTACTTCTTAAAGAAGATAGTCTTGTAGATCGTATGGTTGAGCATGGTTTACTTCTTAAAGAAGAGAGTCTTGTTGATCGTATGGTTGAGCATGGTGTACTTCTTAAAGAAGAGAGTCTTGTTGATCGTATGGTTGAGCATGGTGTACTTCTTAAAAAAGAGTGTCTTGTAGATCGTATGGTTGAGTATGGTGTACTTCTTAAAGAAGAGTGTCTTGTTGATTGTATGGTTGAGCATGGTGTACTTCTTAAAGAAGAGAGTCTTGTAGATCGTATGGTTGAGCATGGTGTACTTCTTAAAGAAGAGAGTCTTGTTGATTGTATGGTTGAGCATGGTGTACTTCTTAAAGAAGAGTGTCTTGTAGATCGTATGGTTGAGTATGGTGTACTTCTTAAAGTAGAGTGTCTTGTAGATTGTATGGTTGAGCATGGTGTACTTCTTAAAGAAGAGAGTCTTGTTGATCGTATGGTTGAGCATGGTGTACTTCTTAAAGAAGCGTGTCTTGTAGATCGTATGGTTGAGCATGGTGTACTTCTTAAAGAAGAGAGTCTTGTAGATCGTATGGTTGAGCATGGTTTACTTCTTAAAGAAGAGAGTCTTGTTGAACGTATGGCTGAGCATGGTGTACTTCTTGAAGAAGAGTGTCTTGTAGATCGTATGGTTGAGCATGGTGTACTTCTTGAAGAAGAGTGTCTTGTAGATCGTATGGTTGAGCATGGTGTACTTCTTAAAGAAGAGTGTCTTGGAGATCGTATGGTTGAGCATTGTGTACTTCTTAAAGTAGAGTGTCTTGTAGATTGTATGGTTGAGCATTGTGTACTTCTTAAAGAAGAGAGTCTTGTTGATCGTATGGTTGAGCATGGTGTACTTCTTAAAGAAGAGTGTCTTGTAGATCGTATGGTTGAGCATGGTGTACTTCTTAAAGAAGAGAGTCTTGTAGATTGTATGGTTGAGCATGGTGTACTTCTTAAAGAAGATTGTCTTGTTGATCGTATGGTTGAGCATGGTGTACTTCTTAAAGAAGAGTGTCATGTAGATCGTATAGTTGAGCATGGTGTACTTCTTAAAGAAGAGAGTCTTGTAGATCGTATGGTTGAGCATGGTGTACTTCTTAAAGAAGAGAGTCTTGTAGATCGTATGGTTGAGCATGGTGTACTTCTTAAAGAAGAGTGTCTTGTAGATCGTATGGTTGAGCATGGTGTACTTCTTAAAGAAGATTGTCTTGTAGATCGTATGGTTGAGCATGGTGTAATTCTTAAAGAAAAGAGTCTTGTTGATCGTATGGTTGAGCATAGTGTACTTCTTGAAGAAGAGTGTCTTGTAAATCGGATGGTTGAGCATGGAGTACTTCTTAAAGAAGAGTGTCTTGTAGATCGTATGGTTGAGCATGGTGTACTTCTTAAAGAAGAGTGTCTTGTTGTCGTATGGTTGAGCATGGTGTACTTCTTATAGAAGAGAGTCTTGTTGATCGTATGGTTGAGCATGTTATACTTCTTAAAGAAGAGCACCTTGTAGATCGTACGGTTGAGCATGGTGTACTTCTTAAAGAAGAGCACCTTGTTGATCATATGGTTGAGCATGGCGTACTTCTTAAAGAAGAGAGTCTTGTAGATCGTATGGTTGAGCATGGTTCACTTCTTAAAGAAGAGAGTCTTGTTGATCGTATGGTTGAGCATGGTGTACTTCTTAAAGAAGAGAGTCTTGTTGATCGTATGGTTGAGCATGGTGTACTTCTTAAAAAAGAGTGTCTTGTAGATCGTATGGTTGAGTATGGTGTACTTCTTAAAGAAGAGTGTCTTGTTGATCGTATGGTTGAGCATGGTGTACTTCTTAAAGAAGAGAGTCTTGTTGATCGTATGGTTGAGCATGGTGTACTTCTTAAAGAAGAGTGTCTTGTAGATCGTATGGTTGAGTATGGTGTACTTCTTAAAGTAGAGTGTCTTGTAGATTGTATGGTTGAGCATGGTGTACTTCTTAAAGAAGAGAGTCTTGTTGATCGTAATGTTGAGCATGGTGTACTTCTTAAAGTAGAGTGTCTTGTAGATTGTATGGTTGAGCATGGTGTACTTCTTAAAGAAGAGAGTCTTGTTGATCGTATGGTTGAGCATGGTGTACTTCTTAAAGAAGAGTGTCTTGGAGATCGTATGGTTGAGCATGGTTTACTTCTTAAAGAAGAGAGTCTTGTAGATTGTATGGTTGAGCATGGTGTACTTCTTAAAGAAGATTGTCTTGTTGATCGTATGGTTGAGCATGGTGTACTTCTTAACCTCTTGAAACTCCCCATCCCGGATCCGGGATTGTGACTAAGCCTCAGGCTCATTAGCATAACGCAACGTTAACGATTTCTGAAAATCGCAAATAAAATTAAAATAATGCGTTTGCTCTCAAGCTTAGCCTTTTCTTAACAACACTGTCATCTCAGATTTTCAAAATATGCTTTTGAACCATAGAAATTGACTAATTTGTGTAAGAGTATGCAAAGCTAGCATTGCATTTTGTGTAGCATGTAGCACGCAACATTTTCACAAAAGCCAGATAACCAAATAAATAAAATCATTTACCTTTGAAGAGCTTCTGATGTTTTCAATGAGGAGACTCCCAGCCACATACCAAATGCGCAGTGTTTCCTGAAAGCGTCTGTGTGTAGGAGAAATCGTTCCGTTTTCTACATTGCGCCTGGCTACCGAAACGAACCGAAAATGTAGTCACCTACAACGTGAAACTTTTTCTGGATTAACTACATAATATCGACCGAAACATGGCAAGCGTTGTTTGGAATCAATCCTCAAGGTGTTTTTTCACATATCTCTTCATTGACATGCAGTTCGTGGAAGCTTGCTTCTCTCTCTGTGCCCCATGGAAAAATACTGGCAGGTGACTTTTGCGCACCAATTTCGGCGCAGGACACCGGGCGGACACGTGGTAAATGTGGTCTCTTATGGTCAATCTTCCAACGATCTGCCTACAAATACGTCACAATGCTGCAGACACCTTGGGAAACGACAGAAAGGGCAGACTCATTCCTCTTGCGTTCACAGCCATATAAGGAGATCATGAAAGACAGAGCCTCAAAATCCTTGTCATTTCCTGGATGCCAAGTCATCTTGGTTTTGCCTGAAGCTCACGTTAAAGGGCACGCACAGAGAAGATATTTGTATTTCTGGACACGTCAGAGTGTTTTCTTTCGAACAGTAGCAATTATATGCATAGTCGAGCATCTTTTTGTGACAAAATATCTTGTTTAAAACGGGAACGTTTTTCTTCCAAAAATGAAATAGCGCCACCATAAGTGTAAGAGGTTAAAGAAGAGTGTCATGTAGATCATATGGTTGAGCATGGTGTACTTCTTAAAGAAGAGAGTCTTGTTGATCGTATGGTTGAGCATGGTGTACTTCTTAAAGAAGATAGTCTTGTAGATCGTATGGTTGAGCATGGTTTACTTCTTAAAGATGAGAGTCTTGTTGAACGTATGGCTGAGCATGGTGTACTTCTTAAAGAAGAGAGTCTTGTTGATCGTATGGTTGAGCATGGTGCACTTCTTAAAGAATAGAGTCTTTTTGATCGTATGGTTGAGCATTGTGTACTTCTTAAAGTAGAGTGTCTTGTAGATTGTATGGTTGAGCATGGTGTACTTCTTAAAGAAGAGCACCTTGTTGATCATATGGTTGAGCATGGCGTACTTCTTAAAGAAGAGCACCTTGTATGGTTGAGCATGGTGTACTTCTTAAAGAAGAGTGTCTTGTAGATCGTATGGTTGAGCATGGTGTACTTCTTAAAGAAGAGTGTCTTGTAGATCTTATGGTTGAGCATGGTGTACTTCTTAAAGAAGAGAGTCTTGTTGATCGTATGGTTGAGCATGGTGTACTTCTTAAAGAAGAGTGTCTTGGAGATCGTATGGTTGAGTATGGTGTACTTCTTAAAGAAGAGTGTCTTGTTGATCGTATGGTTGAGCATGGTTTACTTCTTAAAGAAGAGAGTCTTGTTGATCGTATGGCTGAGCATGGTGTACTTCTTGAAGAAGAGTGTCTTGTAGATCGTATGGTTGAGCATGGTGTACTTCTTAAAGAAGAGTGTCTTGTAGATCGTATGGTTGAGCATGGTGTACTTCTTAAAGAAGATAGTCTTGTAGATCGTATGGTTGAGCATGGTGTACTTCTTAAAGAAGAGAGTCTTGTTGATCGTATGGTTGAGCATGGTGTACTTCTTAAAGAAGAGCACCTTGTAGATCGTACGGTTGAGCATGGTGTACTTCTTAAAGAAGAGCACCTTGTTGATCATATGGTTGAGCATGGCGTACTTCTTAAAGAAGAGCACCTTGTATGGTTGAGCATGGTGTACTTCTTAAAGAAGAGTGTCTTGTAGATCGTATGGTTGAGCATGGTGCACTTCTTAAAGAAGAGAGTCTTGTAGATTGTATGGTTGAGCATGGTGTACTTCTTAAAGTAGAGTGTCTTGTAGATTGTATGGTTGAGCATGGTGTACTTCTTAAAGAAGAGAGTCTTGTTGATCGTATGGTTGAGCATGGTGTACTTCTTAAAGAAGAGTGTCATGTAGATCGTATGGTTGAGCATGGTGTACTTCTTAATGAAGAGAGTCTTGTAGCTCGTATGGTTGAGCATGGTTGTTGATCGTATGGTTGAGCATGGTGTACTTCTTAAAGAAGAGTGTCTTGTAGATCGTATGGTTGAGCATGGTGTACTTCTTAAAGAAGAGATTCTTGTTGATCGTATGGTTGAGCATGGTGTACTTCTTAAAGAAGAGTGTCTTGTAGATCGTATGGTTGAGCATGGTGTACTTCTTAAAGAAGAGATTCTTGTTGATCGTATGGTTGAGCATGGTGTACTTCTTAAAGAAGAGAGTCTTGTTTATCGTATGGTTGAGCATGGTGTACTTCTTAAATAGGAGTGTCTTGTAAATCGTATGGTTTAGCATGGTGTACTTCTTAAAGAAGAGTGTCTTGTAGATCATATTGTTGAGCATGGTGTACTTCTTAAAGAAGAGTGTCTTGTAGATCGTATTGTTGAGCATGGTGTACTTCTTAAAGAAGAGCACCTTCTAGATCGTATGGTTGAGCATGGTGTACTTCTTAAAGAAGAGTGTCTTGGAGATCGTATGGTTGAGCATGGTTTACTTCTTAAAGAAGAGTGTCTTGTAGATCGTATGGTTGAGCATGGTGTACTTCTTAAAGAAGAGAGTCTTGTAGATTGTATGGTTGAGCATGGTGTACTTCTTATAAAGATTGTCTTGTTGATCGTATGGTTGAGCATGGTGTACTTCTTAACCTCTTGAAACTCCCCATCCCGGATCCGGGATTGTGACTAAGCCTCAGGCTCATTAGCATAACGCAACGTTAACGATTTCTGAAAATCGCAAATAAAATTAAAATAATGCGTTTGCTCTCAAGCTTAGCCTTTTCTTAACAACACTGTCATCTCAGATTTTCAAAATATGCTTTTGAACCATAGAAATTGACTAATTTGTGTAAGAGTATGCAAAGCTAGCATTGCATTTTGTGTAGCATGTAGCACGCAACATTTTCACAAAAGCCAGATAACCAAATAAATAAAATCATTTACCTTTGAAGAGCTTCTGATGTTTTCAATGAGGAGACTCCCAGCCACATACCAAATGCGCAGTGTTTCCTGAAAGCATCTGTGTGTAGGAGAAATCATTCCGTTTTCTACATTGCGCCTGGCTACCGAAACGAACCGAAAATGCAGTCACCTACAACGTGAAACTTTTTCCGGATTAACTACATAATATCGACCGAAACATGGCAAGCGTTGTTTGGAATCAATCCTCAAGGTGTTTTTTCACATATCTCTTCATTGACATACAGTTCGTGGAAGCATGCTTCTCTCTCTGTGCCCCATGGAAAAATACTGGCAGGTGACTTTTGCGCACCAATTTCGGCGCAGGACACCGGGCGGACACGTGGTAAATGTGGTCTCTTATGGTCAATCTTCCAACGATCTGCCTACAAATACGTCACAATGCTGCAGACACCTTGGGGAAACGACAGAAAGGGCAGACTCATTCCTCTTGCGTTCACAGCCATATAAGG
The DNA here is from genome assembly GCF_036934945.1 of Oncorhynchus masou masou. NCBI lineage: Eukaryota > Metazoa > Chordata > Actinopteri > Salmoniformes > Salmonidae > Oncorhynchus > Oncorhynchus masou. The sequence continues at coordinate 71,178,589 of NC_088212.1, read as the reverse complement.
AGATCATGAAAGACAGAGCCTCAAAAATCCTTGTCATTTCCTGGATGCCAAGTCATCTTGGTTTTGCCTGAAGCTCACGTTAAAGGGCACGCACAGAGAAGATATTTGTATTTCTGGACACGTCAGAGTGTTTTCTTTCGAACAGTAGCAATTATATGCATAGTCGAGCATCTTTTTGTGACAAAATATCTTGTTTAAAACGGGAACGTTTTTCTTCCAAAAATGAAATAGCGCCACCATAAGTGTAAGAGGTTAAAGAAGAGTGTCATGTAGATCGTATGGTTGAGCATGGTGTACTTCTTAAAGAAGAGAGTCTTGTTGATCGTATGGTTGAGCATGGTGTACTTCTTAAAGAAGATAGTCTTGTAGATCGTATGGTTGAGCATGGTTTACTTCTTAAAGAAGAGAGTCTTGTTGAACGTATGGCTGAGCATGGTGTACTTCTTGAAGAAGAGTGTCTTGTAGATCGTACGGTTGAGCATGGTGTACTTCTTCAAGAAAAGTGTCTTGTAGATCGTATGGTTGAGCATGGTGTACTTCTTAAAGAAGAGAGTCTTGTTGATCGTATGGTTGAGCATGGTGCACTTCTTAAAGAATAGAGTCTTTTTGATCGTATGGTTGAGTATGGTGTACTTCTTAAAGAAGAGTGTCTTGTAGATCGTATGGTTGAGCATGGTGTACTTCTTAAAGAAGATAGTCTTGTAGATCGTATGGTTGAGCATGGTGTACTTCTTAAAGAAGAGAGTCTTGTTGATCGTATGGTTGAGCATGGTGTACTTCTTAAAGAAGAGCACCTTGTAGATCGTACGGTTGAGCATGGTGTACTTCTTAAAGAAGAGCACCTTGTTGATCATATGGTTGAGCATGGCGTACTTCTTAAAGAAGAGCACCTTGTATGGTTGAGCATGGTGTACTTCTTAAAGAAGAGTGTCTTGTAGATCGTATGGTTGAGCATGGTGCACTTCTTAAAGAAGAGAGTCTTGTAGATTGTATGGTTGAGCATGGTGTACTTCTTAAAGTAGAGTGTCTTGTAGATTGTATGGTTGAGCATGGTGTACTTCTTAACGAAGAGAGTCTTGTTGATCGTATGGTTGAGCATGGTGTACTTCTTAAAGAAGAGTGTCATGTAGATCGTATGGTTGAGCATGGTGTACTTCTTAATGAAGAGAGTCTTGTAGCTCGTATGGTTGAGCATGGTTGTTGATCGTATGGTTGAGCATGGTGTACTTCTTAAAGAAGAGTGTCTTGTAGATCGTATGGTTGAGCATGGTGTACTTCTTAAAGAAGAGATTCTTGTTGATCGTATGGTTGAGCATGGTGTACTTCTTAAAGAAGAGTGTCTTGTAGATCGTATGGTTGAGCATGGTGTACTTCTTAAAGAAGAGATTCTTGTTGATCGTATGGTTGAGCATGGTGTACTTCTTAAAGAAGAGAGTCTTGTTTATCGTATGGTTGAGCATGGTGTACTTCTTAAATAGGAGTGTCTTGTAAATCGTATGGTTTAGCATGGTGTACTTCTTAAAGAAGAGTGTCTTGTAGATCATATTGTTGAGCATGGTGTACTTCTTAAAGAAGAGTGTCTTGTAGATCGTATTGTTGAGCATGGTGTACTTCTTAAAGAAGAGCACCTTCTAGATCGTATGGTTGAGCATGGTGTACTTCTTAAAGAAGAGTGTCTTGTAGATCGTATTGTTGAGCATGGTGTACTTCTTAAATAAGAGCACCTTCTAGATCGTATGGTTGAGCATGGCGTACTTCTTAAAGAAGAGTGTCTTGTTGATCGTATGGTTTAGCATGGCGTACTTCTTTAAGAAGAGCATCTTGTAGATCGTATGGTTGAGCATGGTTTATTTAAGTTACCCCACTTTTTTGTCCGTCAACAAGGGTAACGATTTTGAATGTACCACCGTTTATTGAATGTACCACCGTTTATACCACCGAGCTATTGGAGCGCGAGTTATTGCGCTTTGGGAAGTTCAGTTAAGATTGTCCCGTTGGGTTGCAAACAACCGACTTTGAAAAAGATTGTTGTTTCGGCGATAAGTGTTTATGTTTTTGGACTCACCGGAGCAGACTTTGGAGTTATCGTTTAAAGTCAAGTATGGCAACAGACTATATATGTCTTATGCTAGTACTGGTAGTCAACAGTGTTTTGAGTGTGGGGATGTTGGCCGTAAGCGACATGCTTGCCCAAAAAGGGAGAAGGCAGAGGGAGGGGCACAGGTGGTCCTCATAACGCCTGGGCCCACTGACGTAGGGAGATGTGGGCCGACAGCGGCAGAGCAGCCACAAGCACCTGTTGCTGAGGAACATGTCGTCCGGGTTGAGCGCACGGAGTTACAACTTGTACCAGTGGGAAATGTTATTCAGCAGAAAATTATTGTTGTAGAAGGTAAGGATGGATCTGAAGAACCATTTCCTCAGACTGGTGAGCAGGTGCCCAGTACGAGTGCTGGGGTACAGGGGGGGTTCATGTGGAGCTAATCTCTCAGGTAGTGGAGGAGATGCCTGGTACGGGTGATGGGGTGCAAGTGGGGAGTGTTGAGAGGCTTGTGGTAGAAGGGAGTCAGGGGTCTGTGGCCTCAGTTGATGAGGATCAGGAGAAGGACATGGATATCTCTATTGATAAGATAGCAGCTGGTGACGACTCAATTTACAAGTTAAATTGTTTAAATTGGTTCCTGGATCAGACTTTTGGGAAATCTGTCAAATTGGCAGATTCTTTTGGTGTTGATAAGTTTGTGAGGTCAGCTGTGATGTTACAGAAGACGGTGGGGTTAGAACAGTTGAGTGAGAAGAAGCGGTTTTGCTTGAGGAAATTTGTTACTGCCCGTCACAGTAGCAAAAGGTGGTGGGAAACGTGGTCAGGTTAAGAGAAAATTAAAACAATGATGATGATCATGCCTTATAGGGTGTTTTTTTCTCTTTGGTTTCTCTGTGGTTTCTTCTGCTTTTCCTTTCTCTTTTCTACATGGAGGTACTAAGGGTCGGTTCTCTCTATATTAATGGGGACCGGAATAAGAGGGCTTGGGTATCAGAAGTAATAAAACAGAAAAGGCTTCATGTAGTTTTTCTACAGTAGACACATAGTGATGAGGCTAATGAGGTTGACTGGGGTATGCATATAAAGAGTCATGGTACTAATTTCAGTGCTGGGTGGCAATTTTGTTTTTCTCAGACTGGGGTGAATGTGGTATCTACAACAGAGATTGTCAAGGGACGGGTTCTATTGGTCAAAGTGAATGTTATGTTTAAATTTAGTATTTTGTATTTTTTTTTTATGTTTATGCTCCTAATGAGGGTACAGAGCGTATTTCTGTATTTGATCAAATAAAGGAAACCTTAAGACAGTGTGATCAAGAGGGGTGTATGTTTTTAGTGGGAGACTGGAACTGTACAGTAGATTTTACTGTTGACCGCACTGCTGAAGAACCTCATCTGTGGTCAGACACTTGCCTGTCTGGTCTATTAACTGAGTTTGAGCTTTCTGATGTGTGGAGAGTAAGGAATGCAAAAGTTAGGCAGTACACATGGTTAAAAGTTAATGAAGGTGGTGTCAGTGCAGCAAGGTTAGACAGGTTATATGTATCTGATCACTACTGTAGTAGGGTTGGAAGGTTAGACAGGTTGTATGTATCTGATCACTACTGTAGTAGGGTTGGAAGGTTAGACAGGTTGTGTGTATCTGATCACTACTGTAGTAGGGTTGGAAGGTGAGACAGGTTATATGTATCTGATCACTACTGTAGTATGGTTGGAAGGTGAGACAGGTTATATGTATCTGATCACTACTGTAGTAGGGTTGGAAAGTTAGACAGGTTGTATGCATCTGATCACTACTGTAGTAGGGTTGGAAGGTTAGATAGGTTGTATGTATCTGATCACTACTGTGGTAGGGTTGGAAGGTGTTGAAGGAATTCTAAATTCCTCTGTATTGTTTCCCAATCAGAATTAAATACTCTGCCAATGCATTCGAAGGGTTTGTAAGGCCCAATATTTTTATAAGAATGGACAGAGCCCCGGTCTTAAAAGTCAGGTAACAGCGGTTAATTCAAGAGAGTACTGGGTATATACACATTTTACCACAGGTTATAAACTGAAAATGACGTCAGCGTTTTCTAAATGTTCTGTCTCTTCATGACACCGGTAGAGAGGCCCTATAGTTCTCGAGCCTTCCCTCTTCGCCTGTAGCCAACGTCAGTCAGTGTAGATAGCATTCTAGACAGTCTAGAGATAGTCTGTCCCTGCCATCTGGAGATAGTTCATTCATTTGTACCAAGGCACTGTTCTAAACTCCTGACTATATTATATACAATTGGGAATGGGAGCAAGAGAGAAAATTCATATATGTACAGTACATAATAGCATTTGGACTAGTCAGTCCTGATTGAAATGTATACATAATTAGTCATCATTGATAAAAATTCCCTTAACAGAAGGTTAGACAGGTTGTATGTATCTGATCTCTACTGTACTAGGGTTGGAAGGTTAGACAGGTTGTATGTATCTGATCACTACTGTAGTAGGGTTGGAAGGTTAGACAGGTTGTATGTATCTGATCTCTACTGTACTAGGGTTGGAAGGTTAGACAGGTTGTATGTATCTGATCTCTACTGTAGTAGGGTTGGAAGGTGTGACATTACTCCTGTGGGTTTCTCTGATCACCATATTGTTACTGTTGATATTCGCTTGTCCACAAAGGTCATCACCTTACTGGTATTTTAATATTACGTTGTTACATGATGTCATGTTTTGGGAGGGTGTAGTGGAGAAAGTGTGTGCCAGACTGTCTAGGTGGAAATGGGTGCTGCCCCGGCTGTCTTATAGGGGAAGGGTGCTGGTAGCTAATAATGTTGCTGCCTCTACCCTGTGGCACAGACTAATGATTTTACAGCCACTGGGGGGGGGGCTGATACAAGAGCTTCAGAGGACCCTTGTCAATTTCTTCTGGTCTGGACAACACTGGATTAAAGCTGCAGCCCTGTACCTGCCACTGCACGAGGGTGGGCAAGGCCTGGTGTACATTTCCTCTAGGATCATGGCTACACCTGGATCCTACTGTTGGGGAGGGGTGTCCATTATGCATCTGGTACACCTGGATCCTACTGTTGGGAAGGGGTGTCCATTATGCATCTGGTACACCTGGATTCTACTGTTGGGGAGGGGTGTCCATTATGCATCTGGTACACCTGGATCCTACTGTTGGGAAGGGGTGTCCATTATGCATCTGGTACACCTGGATCCTACTGTTGGGAAGGGGTGTCCATTATGCATCTGGTACACCTGGATCCTACTGTTGGGAAGGGGTGTCCATTATGCATCTGGTACACCTGGATCCTACTGTTGGGAATGGGTGTCGATTATGCATCTGGTACACCTGGATCCTACTGTTGGGAAGGGTGTACATTATGCATCTGGTACACCTGGATTCTACTGTTGGGGAGGGGTGTCCATTATGCATCTGGTACACCTGGATCCTACTGTTGGGGAGGGGTGTCCATTATGCATCTGGTACACCTGGATCCTACTGTTGGGAAGGGGTGTCCATTATGCATCTGGTACACCTGGATCCTACTGTTGGGAAGGGGTGTCCATTATGCATCTGGTACACCTGGATTCTACTGTTGGGGAGGGGTGTCCATTATGCATCTGGTACACCTGGATTCTACTGTTGGGGAGGGGTGTCCATTATGCATCCGGTACACCTGGATCTTACTGTTGGGGAGGGGTGTCCATTATGCATCCGGTACACCTGGATCCTACTGTTGGGGAGGGGTGTCCATTATGCATCTGGTACACCTGGATCCTACTGTTGGGGAGGGGTGTCCATCATGCATCCGGTACACCTGGATCCTACTGTTGGGAAGGCGTGTCCATTATGCATCTGGTACACCTGGATCCTACTGTTGGGGAGGGGTGTCCATTATGCATCTGGTACACCTGGATCCTTTTGTTGGGGGGGGGTGTCCATTATGTATCTGGTACACCTGGATCCTACTGTTGGGGAGGGGTGTCCATTATGCATCTGGTACACCTGGATCCTACTGTTGGGGAGGGGTGTCCATTATGCATCCGGTACACCTGGATCCTACTGTTGGGGAGGGGTGTCCATTATGCATCTGGTACACCTGGATCCTACTGTTGGGAAGGGGTGTCCATTATGCATCTGGTACACCTGGATCCTACTGTTGGGAAGGGGTGTCCATTATGCATCTGGTACACCTGGATCCTACTGTTGGGAAGGGGTGTCGATTATGCATCTGGTACACCTGGATCCTACTGTTGGGAAGGGTGTACATTATGCATCTGGTACACCTGGATTCTACTGTTGGGGAGGGGTGTCCATTATGCATCTGGTACACCTGGATCCTACTGTTGGGGAGGGGTGTCCATTATGCATCTGGTACACCTGGATCCTACTGTTGGGAAGGGGTGTCCATTATGCATCTGGCACACCTGGATCCTATTGTTGGGAAGGGGTGTCCATTATGCATCTGGTACACCTGGATTCTACTGTTGGGGAGGGGTGTCCATTATGCATCTGGTACACCTGGATTCTACTGTTGGGGAGGGGTGTCCATTATGCATCCGGTACACCTGGATCTTACTGTTGGGGAGGGGTGTCCATTATGCATCCGGTACACCTGGATCCTACTGTTGGGGAGGGGTGTCCATTATGCATCTGGTACACCTGGATCATACTGTTGGGGAGGGGTGTCCATCATGCATCCGGTACACCTGGATCCTACTGTTGGGAAGGCGTGTCCATTATGCATCTGGTACACCTGGATCCTACTGTTGGGGAGGGGTGTCCATTATGCATCCGGTACACCTGGATCCTACTGTTGGGGAGGGGTGTCCATTATGCATCTGGTACACCTGGATCCTACTGTTGGGGAGGGGTGTCCATTATGCATCCGGTACACCTGGATCCTACTGTTGGGGAGGGGTGTCCATTATGCATCTGGTACACCTGGATCCTACTGTTGGGAAGGGTGTCCATTATGCATCTGGTACACCTGGATTCTACTGTTGGGGAGGGGTGTCCATTATGCATCTGGTACACCTGGATCCTACTGTTGGGGAGGGGTGTCCATTCTGTGCTGAGTCTGAAACTCTGGCACCCAGGTTGGTCGGGATGATTGAGCTGATCACTTCTTGGTTCTCAGCTTTGGGAGAGGTTTTCTCTTCCCAACTGTTTATATTTGGGCTTAAGTACAGATTATTCTGGGACAGCCTATGACAAACTGGTTAAAATATTGATCTGTTTATGAGTATATGAGGTATCCCAGACCCAATAAAGATTATTTAAAACTCACAAAAACTCTCTCTCTCTCTGTCATTCAGTGTGTTATACTCAGGACATCAGTGATTACCCTGAGAGAGTGAACACTATTTAAAAAGAAAGAAAGAAAGAAAGAAGGTGGAATGATAGAGCTGGGTTTAAGAGACAAATACACGGAGGAATGTTTAGTTGGGAGGCAGAGCCGTTTTCCTTTTATGCTAGTTTTTTCTCTCTCCTCCAGTTACTAACCCCCCCCCCCCCCCCACACACACACTTCCCTCTCCTGTCCTTACATTTTCACCTCTGACTTGCTCTGACCTCTTCCTCCAGTGGCACAGCCGATATGGCGCTCCTGTTGTGGTATGTGTGTGTTTGGAAGTTTTTGTGTGCGTGCGTGTGTGTGACATCAAGACACTTCAAACAGTTCTTTCTTGTGTGTGTGTGTTGTCTCAGGGTGCTAACTGATAGTTTTATCTGGGCTTTGAGGCAGTATTAGTCATGTGTTTTGGAGTGGTTGAGGGAAGGTTATCAGTGACCACAGAGCGTGACCAGACTGATATCACTCACAGTGTGAGGTGTCTGTGTCTCCCTGCTGCCCCTCTACATTATCTATCTATCTATCTATCTATCTATCTATCTATCTATCTATCTATCTATCTATCTATCTATTAATATCTCTCTCTGTCTCTTTTTCTCTCTCTCGATCTCCCTCTCTCCCTCCCTCTCTTTTTCTCTCTCTCGATCTCCCTCTCTCCCTCCCTCTCTTTTTCTCTATCTATCTCTCTCTTTGTCCCTCCCTCTTTTTCTCTATCTCCCTCCCTCCCTCCCCCTCCCTCCCTCCCTCCCTCCCTCCCTCCCCTCCCTCCCTCCCTCCTCCTCCCTCCCTCCCTCCCTCCCTCCCTCCCTCCCTCCCTCCCTCCCTCCCTCCCTCCCTCCCTATTTTGTTTCTATCTCTCTCTCCCTCCCTCTTTTCTCTCTCTCTCTATTTCTCTGTCTCTCCCTAACCCCCTTATCTCACCCCCCTCTGTTTTCCTCCCTCTGCCTCTCTCTTCCAGAGTGATATACTGGAGCTCTTAAAGTTGAGTAATTGCTACTGTCTCACCCAGGCGTCCACTGACTGGGAGTGCTTTGAAATGAGCTTTTCATGTCTGTCTAGAGACTGTGTGTGTGTGTGTGTGTGTGTGTGTGTGTGTGTGTGTGTGTGTGTGTGTGTGTGTGTGTGTGTGTGTGTGTGTGTGTGTGTGTGTGTGTGTGTGTGTGTGTGTGTGTGTGTGTGTGGAAGCATCATTAGCAAGACATGTATTATTCTGTAACCCCCCACCTCTTTTACATAGCTCTCATACCCCCCCAACTTCTCCTCCTCTCCTACCTTCTCCTCTTCCTCTCCTCCCTTCTCCCCCTCTTCCCCTTTCCTCCTCCTCCTCCTCCTCCTCCTCCCTTCTCCTCCTCCTCCTCCCTTCTCCTCCTCCTTCTCCCTTCTCCTCCTCCTCATATCCTCCCTTCTCCCTTCTTGTTATCCTCCTTTCCTCCCTTCTTGTTCTCCTCCTTTCCTCCCTTCTCCTCTACCTTTCTTCCCTTCTCCTACTCCTCTCCTTCCTTCTCCTCCTTTCCTCCCTTCTCCTCCTCCTTCCTTCCTTCTCCTCCTCCTCCTCTCCTTCCTTCCTTCCTTCTCTTCCTCCTCTCCTCCTTTCCTCTTACCCCCTCTTGTATTTGGTCAAGAATAGCAGTTTATTGTTGACGAGTTAGACTGAGATCCCCCCCTCTCTCGAAATTGCTCTCTCTCTCTGTCTCTGTCTCTCTCTTTCTCTGTCTCTCTCTGTCTCTCTCTCTCTCTGTCTCTCTCTCCCTGTCTCTCCCTCTGTCTCTCTCTGTCTCTCTCCATCTTAAATTCCTAAATGCCAGGATGATAGGCTTGGAGCGATGGAGATCTCCTTTCATAATGTCACAGTCCTCCCTCCATCCCCCCCCCTCCATCCTTTCCTCAGGTCTTCCATAGCCAGGCCACATATGATCTGTCATACAAAGAGCCTAGAGACCATGCTCAATATCCTCCTCCATCCTATTTCAGTCTGCAATACCACATGCAGCCAGCAGAGAGCACATACAGACCCTTGAATGAATGTGGTGTTGAGTCACTCCTGAGCGCTGTTGATGTTCAGACGTATACATAAATACATTTGCAGGATCAGTACAGGGCCATGAAGCGTTTCAGATGTATCTCTTAGTCCCAGAGGCACACTGTTAGTTAGTGCTGTGGTTGCTGTGGGTGTGTGTGTGTGTGTTGTCAGTTTAGAGAGAGGAAGAGTGACAAAATAGAAAATGTATAAGAGGTTGAGTCCATTCTCAAACATGATCAAACAGACAGGGACACTTTATGGATGTAAAGATGTAAAGAGAGAGAGATAGAGAGAGACATTATGGATGTAAAGAGAGAGAGAGAGACATTATGGATGTAAAGAGAGAGAGAGAGACATTATGGATGTAAAGAGAGAGACATTATGGATGTAAAGAGAGAGAGAGAGACATTATGGATGTAAAGAGAGAGAGAGAGAGAGACATTATGGATGTAAATAGAGAGAGAGAGAGATTATTGATGTAAAGAGAGAGAGAGAGAGAGAGTGAGAGACATTATGGATGTAAAGAGAGAGAGAGAGATACATTATGGATGTAAAGAGAGAGAGAGAGAGAGACATCATGGATGTAAAGAGAGAGAGAGAGAGATTATGGATGTAAAGAGAGAGAGAGACATTATGGATGTAAAGAGAGAGAGAGACATTATGGATGTAAATGGAGAGAGACATTATGGATGTAAAGAGAGAGAGAGACATTATGGATGTAAAGAGAGAGAGAGACATTATGGATGTAAAGAGAGAGACCTTATGGATGTAAAGAGAGAGAGAAACATTTCAGAATTAACCTCTTGGAACTCTAGGGGCAGTATTTCATTTTTGGATAAAAAAAACATTCCCGTTTTAAACAAGATATTTTGTCACGAAAAGATGCTCGAGTATGCATATAATTGACAGCTTTGGAAAGAAAACACTCTCACGTTTCCAAAACTGTAAAGATATTATCTGTGAGTGCCACAGAACTGGTGCTACAGGCGAAACCAAGATGAAACTTCAAACAGGAAATGAGCAAAATTTTTGAAGCGCTGTTTTCCAATGTCTCGTTATATGGCTGTGAATGCGCAAGGAGAGAGCCTACAATTTCTGCCGTTTCCCCAAGGTGTCTGCAGCATTGTGACGTATTTGTAGGCATATCATTGGAAGATTGACCATAAGAGACCACATTTACCAGGTGTCCGCCCGGTGTCCTGTGTCGAAATTGGTTCGTAAACTACAGCTGCAAGTATTTTTCCATGTGATTGAGAGGAGAAAGCAGACTTACACGAACGATATATCAATGAAGAGATTTGTGAAAAACACCTTGAGGATTGATTCTAAACAACGTTTGCCATGTTTCAGTCGATATTACGGAGTTAATTTGGAAAAAAGTTCGGCGTTTTGGTGACTGAATTTTCTGTTTTTTTTGGTAGCGAAACGTGATGTACAAAACGGAGCGATTTATCCTACACAAAGAATCTTTCAGGAAAAACTGAACATTTGCTATCTAACTGAGAGTCTCCTCATTGAAAACATCCGAAGTTCTTCAAAGTTAAATGATTTTATTTGAATGCTTTTCTGTTTTTTGTGAAAATGTTGCCCGCTAAATGCTATGCTAAATGCTACGCTAGCTATCAATACTCTTACACAAATGCTTGTTTTGCTAAGGTTGAAAAGCATATTTTGAAAATCTGAGATGACAGTGTTGTTAAGAAAAGGCTAAGCTTGAGAGCTAGCATATTTTTTTCATTTCATTTGCGATTTTTATGACTAGTTAACATTACATTATGCTAATGAGCTTGAGGCTATAACTGGATACAGGTTTTTTTCGTAGCCAAACGTGAACAAAACGGAGCGATTTGTCCTACACAAATAATATTTTTTGAAAAACTGAACATTTGCTATCTAACTGAGAGTCTCCTCATTGAAAACATCTGAAGTTCTTCAAAGGTAAATGATTTTATTTGAATGCTTTTCTTGTTTTTGTGAAAATGTTGCTGGCTGAATTCTAGGCTTATAGCTATGCTAGCTATCAATACTCTTACACAAATGCTTGTTTTGCTATGGTTGAAAAGCATATTTTGAAAATCTGAGATGACAGTGTTGTTAACAAAAGTCTAAGCTTGAGAGCAAATATATTTATTTTATTTAATTTGCGATTTTCATGAATAGTTAACGTTGCGTTATGCTAATGAGCTTGAGGCTATAAATAGGATCCCGGATCCGGGATTGCTCGTCGCATGAAGTTAAAGAGAGAGAGAGAGACAGAGAGAGAGAGAGACATCATGGATGTAAAGAGAGAGAGAGACATTATGGATGTAAAGAGAGAGAGGGAGAGATTATAGATGTAAAGAGAGAGAGAGACATTATGGATGTAAAGAGAGAGAGACATCATGGATGTAAACTAGAGAGAGAGACGTTATGGATGTAAAGAGAGAGAGAGACATTATGGATGTAAAGAGAGAGAGAGACATTACAGAATTAACCTCTTGAATCTCCCCATCCCGGATCCGGGATCGTGACTAAAGCCTCAGGCTCATTAGCATAACGCAACGTTAACGATTTCTGAAAATCGCAAATAAAATGAAAATAATGCGCCTGCTCTCATGCTTAGCCTTTTCTTAACAACACTGTCATCTCAGATTTTCAAAATATGCTTTTGAACCATAGCAATTGACTAATTTGTGTAAGAGTATGCTAAGCTAGCTTAGCATTTTGAGTAGCATTTAGCACGCAACATTTTCACAAAAACCAGTTAACCAAATAAATAAAATCATTTACCTTTGAAGAGCTTCGGATGTTTTCAATGAGGAGACTCTCAGTTACATACCAAATGCGCAGTTTTTCCTGAAAGTGTCTGTGTGTAGGAGAAATCGCAAACCGAAAATTCAGTCACCTACAACGTCAAACTTTTTCCGAATTAACTCCATAATATCGACCGAAACATGGCAAACGTTGTTTGGAATCAATCCTCAAGGTGTTTTTTCACATATCTCTTCATTGATATATCGTTCGTGGAAGCTTGCATTCTTCTCTAAATTCCATAGAAAAATACTTGCAGCTGACTTTTGCGCACCAATTTCGGCGCAGGACACCGGGCGGACACCTGGTAAATGTGGTCTCTTATGGTCAATCTTCCAATGATGGATGTAAAGAGCGAGAGAGACATTATGGATGTAAAGAGGGAGAGAGAGACATTATGGATGTAAAGAGAGAGGGAGAGACATTGTGGATGTAAAGAGAGAGAGAGAGAGAGAGAGAGAGAGAGAGAGAGAGAGAGATTAAAGAGAGAGAGAGGAGAGAGAGAGTGGATGTAGAGAGAGAGAGATAGGGAGAGAGAGAGACATTATGGATGTAAAGAGAGAGAGGGAGACATGGATGTAAAGAGAGAGAGGGAGACATTATGGATGTAAAGAGAGAGAGAGAGAGAGATTATGGATGTATAGAGAGAGAGAGAGAGAGAGAGAGAGAGAGAGAGAGAGAGAGAGAGAGAGAGAGAGAGAAAGATAATGGATGTAAAGAGAGAGAGGGAGACATTATGGATGTAAAGAGAGAGAAACATTATTGATGTGAAGGGAGAGAGAGAGATATTATGGATGTAAAGAGAGAGAGAGACATTATGGATGTAAAGAGAGAGAGAGAGACATGGATGTGAAGAGAGAGAGAGAGAGAGATAGATTATGGATGTAAAGAGAGAGAGAGAGACATTATGCATGTAAAGAGAGAGTGACATTATGGATGTATAGAGAGAGAGAGAGAGAGAGACATTATGTATGTAAAGAAGGAGAGATATACATTATGGATGTAAAGAGGGAGAGAGAGACATTATGGATGTAAAGAGAGTGAGTTAGATAGATTATGGATGTAAAGAGATAGAGAGACATTATGGATGTAAAGAGAGAGAGACATTATGGATGTAAAGAGAGAGGGAGAGACATTGTGGATGTAAAGAGAGAGAGAGAGAGAGAGAGAGAGAGAGAGAGAGAGAGAGACATTATGGATGTAAAGAGAGAGAGGGAGACATGGATGTAAAGAGAGAGAGGGAGACATTATGGATGTAAAGAGAGAGAGAGAGAGAGAGATTATGGATGTATAGAGAGAGAGAGAGAGAGAGAGAGAGAGAGAGAGAGAGAGAGAGAGAGAGAGAGAGAGAGAGAAAGATTATGGATGTAAAGAGAGAGAGGGAGACATTATGGATGTAAAGAGAGAGAAACATTATTGATGTGAAGGGAGAGAGAGAGATATTATGGATGTAAAGAGAGAGAGAGACATTATGGATGTAAAGAGAGAGAGAGAGAGACATGGATGTGAAGAGAGAGAGAGAGAGATAGATTATGGATGTAAAGAGAGAGAGAGACATTATGCATGTAAAGAGAGAGTGACATTATGGATGTATAGAGAGAGAGAGACATTATGTATGTAAAGAAGGAGAGATATACATTATGGATGTAAAGAGGGAGAGAGAGACATTATGGATGTAAAGAGAGAGAGTTAGATAGATTATGGATGTAAAGAGATAGAGAGACATTATGGATGTAAAGAGAGAGAGAGACATTATGGATGTAAAGAGAGATAGAGAGATTATGGATGTAAAGAGAGAGAGAGAGACATTATGGATGTAAAGAGAGAGAGAGAGATTATGCATGTAAAGAGAGAGAGAGAGAGAGAGAGAGAGACATTATGGATGTAAAGAGAGAGAGAAGAGACATGGATGTAAAGAGAGGGAGACATTATGGATGTAAAGAGAGATAGAGGCATTATGGATGTAAAGAGAGAGAGAGAGAGAGACATTATGGACATTAAGAGAGAGAGAGACATGGATGTAAAGAGAGAGAGAGACATTATGGATGTGAAGAGAGAGAGAGAGACATTATGGATGTAAAGAGAGAGAGAGAGAGACATTATGGACATAAAGAGAGAGAGAGACATGGATGTAAAGAGAGAGAGAGACATTATGGATGTAAAGAGAGAGAGAGTGAGAGACATCCCTGGGTCGCTCCTCTTTTCAGTTCACTGCAGCTAGCGACTGGAACGAGCTGCAACAAACACTCAAACTGGACAGTTTTATCTCAATCTCTTCATTCAAAGACTCAATCATGGACACTCTTACTGAGTTGTGCCTGCTTTGTGTGATGTATTGTTGTCTCTTCCTTCTTGCCCTTTGTTTTGTTATCTGTGCCCAATAATGTTTGTATCATGTTTCGTGCTGATACCATGTTGTGTTGCTACCATGTTGTTGTCATTTTGTGTTGCTTCTGTGGTGTGTTGTCATGTGTTGCTACAATGTTGTTGTCATTTTCTGTTGCTTTCATGTTTCTCTTATATTGTGTTACTACCATGCTGTGTTGTCATGTGTTGCTGCCATGCTATGTTGTTGTCTTAGGTCACTCTTTATGTAGTGTTGTCTTGTCTCTCTTGTCATGATGTGTGTTTTGTCCTATATTTTTTATTTATTTTGGTATGCCGTCATTGTAAATAAGAATTTGTTCTTAACTGACTTGCCTAGTTGAAATAAAGGTTAAATAAAATGTAAAAATCCTCCTCCTCTCATTCTGTCCTTCATCTTCCACCACTGTGTGATTGGTTGTAGTGTGTGTTGATGACCAGCCTGCTCTAGATATGGTAGTAGATATAGCCTCAAATCAGTTCTAGTGGGCAATGTGTCTGTGTCTGGCCCCCTGCCTCTCTGCCCTAGGCTGACCCAGTAAGTGTGACTGGGCCCTGAGCATCTCTACGGCATAGCAGGTGTAGGCAGGGAGAAGGTTGTTTTTTAGGCAGGGAGAGGGTTGTTTTTGTGTGTGTGTCCGTGCGTGTGTGTGTCTGAGTGTTAGAGAGTGTTTGGGTCTAATGTGAGCCCCGGGCTAGAACCGGACTGCTGTGCCGCAGAGTTTACAAGACATCGGAGACAGAGAGAGAAAACAGGGTATGAGAGAGAGAGAGAGAGAGAGAGATCAGAGAGAGGTCACGATCAGATGAGCTCCTGCATTTTTCAGCATTTTCTTTAAAAAAGATAGATTTGGAGTTAGATGAACTTGGATTTTTTGTCAGGAACACATACTGGATTCTACCCTCTACAACATAACCCCCACTTCAAATCAAAACTTAAAACCTACAACCTGATTTTGGACGGAATTACGGAATCACCTGGAAGGTTCACAACTACCAAGATTTATTTCTCTATACAGCAAATTCTCTGGAAAACAACAGAAACCTGAAAACCCCATCCAACCTGGAACTGAGTGAGTAATGCTTAGTCCGAAACTATATTTTAAAAGCCAAAAGCCAAGAAGAAAAATACACAACATTACTTTATAAGGACTGAATTCTAACATAATTCTGCCAAGCTTGATACAGCTTCAACTAGCACTGACGTGTCAAGTGAGAGGTGTCACAGCCCATTAGCCCAACAATGGCAGGAGAGTCACACAGTCTACCCCAACCAAATGGAGAGGCCTTAGAGGCTCCCTCCCGCTGTTCAGAGGTAATTAAAATACAGTACCCTTTGCATGTAAAGAATGATAAGTCAAGAAAAGATTACAAAATGAAGCTCCTTATGGAAAATCAAGAGACACTTTTTGCTGACTATTACAAAAATGGGAACATCAGCAACCTTATCTTCCACACAAACCATCCCCTGGCATGGCACAGTGCTATATTAGCACACTACCCCTTTGTTAAGAGAGGGGGTTAACGAGGGCTGGAAACTCAGAATACTTGATAACGAGGACTCTGAGTCAAGTAATATTAATATCTATAAGTCCGGAACAGTGATGGTACAGAGTAACCCCAAACAGTTTCAGCTGGACTTTCACCTAATCAAAGAATTAGCCCAGCAGGAGAAGCTCTCCCTTGATAAAGATACCCCCACACCGAGCGGGTCAGACCAGACCTCTTCACTATGTAACCCCACAGACGAGCAACCCCCAGCGGAGAGTCAACCTCCCAGCACAGATTACCACTCCCTCATTGAAATGAAGGACAAATTCACCCAGCTGGAGATAAGGCAGGTGGAGCTGGAACAGCAGGTGATTACACTTCAGTCAGCACAGACCCAGACAACAGCCCAGCACAACAACAGCCCCTTAACCAGACCAGGAGAGCTGGAGGTGGACAGAGACATATCTGCACTTTGGACAGTGGTGAGACAAATACAACAGGAGAAAGAGGAGCAGAACAGAGCCCTAGAGGAGAGTATCAGACTGCTGGTGGAGGAGAGGTTGAGGGGGATGGAGGAGAGGGTGAGGGGGATGGAGGAGAGGTTGAGGGGGATGGAGGAGAGGGTGAGGGGGATGGAGGAGAGGTTGAGGGGGATGGCGTGTAACAGAGAACAACCCACTAGAGAGGTGGCCACCCCCACAGAGAAGCAAGCAGAACAGCCCACCTCAGCACCCAACAAAAGTCTTGACACCACAGCAGAACAGACAAATGAAGAACCCCAAGCCCGCCGGCTCTCACCCCCTCTGAGCACCCCCCCTGTCAGCCACCCTGATAGCCCTTCTGATAACCCCCCCACACCCACTGAGGACAAACACAAGTCACAGATTGTACTACTTATGGACTCAAATGGGAAATATATAGAAGAAAAAAAACGTTTTCCCAAACACAGTGTGTCTAAACTCTGGTGTCCAAACACCCAGAGCGCCCTAGACCTTCTGTCTGAGGCCAAACTAGGCTCACCCAGCCACATAATAATACACACAGGCACAAACGACCTGAGGGCACAACAGGAAAGAGTGGCCACAGCACTGAAGGGAGTGATTGAAAAGGCTTCTTCTACTTTCCCCAACGCACAAGTGGTTATCTCCACCCTGCTACCACGAAAAGACTTCCACCCTGCCACAATACAGCGGGTAAACGCAAGTATTTCCCGTGACTGTGCCTCAAAACCAAACGTTTTCCTGGCCCACCACTCCACCCTGGACTTGAACAGCCTCTATGACCAGGTCCACCTCTACAAGGCAGCAGTGCCCATCTTTGCCCGAACTCTAAAGGACATCGCTTTCAAACGTATCCCCAACACTTCACACAGGAGCAACAGATCAATAGACACCCCACCCAGACCAGCGAGACACCCTCCCAGACCTGCAGGACCCCCCCCGGACCTACACATAGAGGACCCACGCCAAGAGGAATTACATCCAGACCACCGCACACCCAGACACATCCACACCCCTACCCCAACCAATCAACACCCCCCAACGTCAACCATGCCCACACCCCATTTAGGCCCCCTCAGATCAGACCTATGCCACTCCTGCCCACCCCATGCACCCCACCCCCGCAAAGAGGGCCTCAACATGGAAGCCACACATACGCCCAGGTAGTGAGCGGGCAAACAGTCCCAACCCCCACTCTCACACTCGCCCAAGCCAATGGCATGTACCAGATGCTCAGCAGGCTCTGCTCACACTTACTGGCCTGAGGCCAAACCACGACCAACAACATTGGACACTTTATGGAACAAAAAGCCTTTACTATTTCATCCTGGAATATCCAAGGCCTGAGGTCATCTGCCTTTGGCCTGAAGAGCAGAAACCCGGACTTCACCAAAGAAATCGGTAATACAGACATTGTCATCCTGCAAGAAACCTGGTATAGAGGAGACAGACCCACTGGATGCCCTCTAGGTTACAGAGAGCTGGTAGTCCCATCCACCAAACTACCAGGTGTGAAACAGGGAAGGGACTCAGGGGGTATGCTAATTTGGTATAGAGCAGACCTAACTCACTCCATTAAATTAATCAAAACAGGAACATTCTACATTTGGCTAGAAATTCAAAAGGAAATTATCCTAACAGAGAAAAATGTCCTCCTGTGTGCTACCTATATCCCCCCACTAGAATCCCCATATTTTAATGAAGACAGCTTCTCCATCCTGGATGGGGAAATCAATCATTTCCAGGCCCAGGGACATGTACTAGTCTGTGGCGACCTAAATGCCAGAACCGGACAAGAACCTGACACCCTCAGCACACAGGGGGACAAACACCTGCCTGGAGGTGACAGCATTCCCTCCCCCATATGCCCCCCTAGGCACAACTATGACAACATAACCAACAAAAACGGGTCACAACTCCTGCAGCTCTGTCGCACGCTGGGTATGTACATAGTCAATGGTAGGCTTCGAGGGGACTCCTATGGTAGGTACACCTATAGCTCATCTCTTGGCAGTAGTACTGTAGACTACTTTATCACTGACCTCAACCCAGAGTCTCTCAGAGCGTTCACAGTCAGCCCACTGACACCCCTATCAGACCACAGCAAAATCACAGTCTACCTAAACAGAGCAATACTCAATCATGAGGCATCAAAGCCAAAGGAACTGAGTAACATTGAGAAATGCTATAGATGGAAGGAATGCAGTTTGGAAACCTACCAAAAAACAATTAGGCAACAACAAATTCAATCCCTTTTAGACAATTTCCTGGGTAAAACGTTCCACTGTAATAGTGAAGGTGTAAACTTGTCAGTAGAAAATCTTAACAGTATATTTGACCTCTCAGCTTCCCTATCAAATCTAAAAATCTCAAATAGAAAACCGAAGAAAATGAACAACAATGACAAATGGTTTGATGAAGAATGCAAAAATCTAAGAAAGAAATTGAGAAACCTGTCCAACCAAAAACATAGAGACCCGGAAAACCTGAGTCTACGCCTTCACTATGGTGAATCACTAAAACAATACAGAAATACACTACGGAAAAAGAAGGAACAGCATGTCAGAAATCAGCTCAATGTAATTGAAGAATCCATAGACTCTAACCACTTCTGGGAAAATTGGAAAACACTAAACAAACAACAACACGAATAATTATCTATCCAAAATGGAGATGTATGGGTAAACCACTTCTCCAATCTTTTTGGCTCTATAACAAAGAATAAAGAGCAAAAACATATACATGATCAAATACAGATCTTAGAATCAACTATTAAAGACTACCAGAACCCACTGGATTCTCCAATTACATTGAATGAGTTACAGGACAAAATAAAAACCCTCCAACCCAAAAAGGCCTGTGGTATTGATGGTATCCTCAATGAAATGATCAAATATACAGACAACAAATTCCAATTGGCTATACTAAAACTCTTTAACATCATCCTTAGCTCTGGCATCTTCCCCAATATTTGGAACCGAGGACTGATCACCCCAATCCACAAAAATTGAGACAAATTTGACCCCAATAACTACCGTGGAATATGCGTCAACAGTAACCTTGGGAAAATCCTCTGCATTATCATTAACAGCAGACTCGTGCACTTCCTCAATGAAAACAATGTACTGAGCAAATGTCAAATTGGCTTTTTACCAAATTACCGTACAACAGACCATGTATTCACCCTGCACACCCTAATTGACAACCAAACAAACCAAAACAAAGGCAAAGTCTTCTCATGCTTTGTTGATTTCAAAAAAGCATTCGACTCAATTTGGCATGAGGGTCTGCTGTACAAACTGATGGAAAGTGGTGTTGGGGGTAAAACATACGACATCAACAAATCCATGTACACAAACAACAAGTGTGCGGTTAAAATTGGCAGAAAACACACAAATTTCTTCACACAGGGTCGTGGGGTTAGACAGGGATGCAGCTTAAGCCCCACCCTCTTCAACATATATATCAATGAACTGGCGCGGGCACTAGAAAAGTCTGCAGCACCCGGCCTCACCCTACTAGAATCTGAAGTCAAATGTCTGCTGTTTGCTGATGATCTGGTGCGTCTGTCACCAACCAAGGAGGGCCTACAGCAGCACCTAGATCTTATGCACAGATTCTGTCAGACCTGGGCCCTGACAGTAAATCTCAGTAAGACCAAAATAATGGTGTTCCAAAAAAGGTCCAGTCACCAGGAATACACAAATACAAATTCCATCTCGACACTGTTGCCCTAGAGCACACAAAAAACTATACATACCTTGGCCTAAACATCAGCGCCACAGGTAACTTCCACAAAGCTGTGAACGATCTGAGAGACAAGGCAAGAAGGGCATTCTATGCCATCAAAAGGAACATAAATTTCAACATACCAATTAGGATTTGGCTAAAAAATACTTGAATCAGTCATAGAGCCCATTGCCCTTTATGGTTGTGAGGTCTGGGGTCCGCTCACCAACCAAGACTTTACAAAATGGGACAAACACCAAATTGAGACTCTGCACGCAGAATTCTGCAAAAATATCCTCCGTGTACAACGTAGAACACCAAATAATGCATGCAGAGCAGAATTAGGCCGATACCCACTAATTATCAAAATCCAGAAAAGAGCTGTTAAATTCTATAACCACCTAAAAGGAAGCGATTCCCAAACCTTCCACAACAAAGCCATCACCTACAGAGAGATGAACCTGGAGAAGAGTCCCCTAAGCAAGCTGGTCCTGGGGCTCTGCTCACAAACACACCCTACAGAGCCCCATGACAGCAGCACAATTAGACCCAACCAAATCATGAGAAAACAAAAAGATAATTACTTGACACATTGGAAAGAATTAACAAAAAAACAGAGCAAACTAGAATGCTATTTGGCCCTACACAGAGAGTACACAGCGGCAGAATACCTGACCACTGTGACTGACCCAAAATTAAGGAAAGCTTTGACTATGTACAGACTCAGCGAGCATAGCCTTGCTATTGAGAAAGGCCGCCGTAGGCAGACAAAGCTCTCAAGAGAAGACAGGCTATGTGCTCACTGCCCACAAAATTAGGTGGAAACTGAGCTGCACTTCCTAACCTCCTGCCCAATGTATGACCATATTAGAGAGACATATTTCCTTCAGATCACACAGATCCACAAAGAATTCGAAAACAAATCCAATTTTGAAAAACTCCCATATCTACTGGGTGAAATTCCACAGTGTGCCATCAGAGCAGCAAGATTTGTGACCTGTTGCCACGAGAAAAGGGCAACCAGTGAGGAACAAACACCATTGTAAATTCAACCCATATCTATGCTTATTTATTTTATCTTGTGTCCCTTACCATTTGTACCTTGTAAAAACACTATATATATATATATATATATAATATGACATTTGTAATGTCTTTATTGTTTTAAAACTTCTGTATGTGTGATATCTACTGTTCATTTTTATTGTTTACCTTACTTGCTTTGGCAATGTTAACACATGTTTCCCATGCCAATAAAGCCCCTTGAATTGAATTGAATTGAATTGAGAGAGAGAGAGAGAGAGAGATGTAATGGGGAGGGCGATGGAGAGAGAGAGATGTAATGGGGAGGGCGATGAGAGAGAGAGAGAGAGAGATGTAATGGGGAGGGTGATGGAGAGAGAGAGGTGTAATGGGGAGGGCGACGGAGAGAGAGATGTAATGGGGAGGGCGATGGAGAGAGAGAGAGAGATGTAATGGGGAGGGCGATGGAGAGAGAGATGTAATGGGGAGGGTGATGGAGAGAGAGATGTAATGGGGAGGGCGATGGGAGAGAGAGAGAGAGAGAGAGAGAGAGAGATGTAATGGGGAGGGCGATGGGAGAGAGAGATGTAATGGGGAGGGCGATGGAGAGAGAGAGAGAGATGTAATGGGGAGTGCAATGGAGAGGGAGAGAGATATAATGGGGAGGGCGATGGAGAGAGAGAGAGAGAGAGAGAGAGAGAGAGAGATGTAATGGGGAGGGCGATGGAGAGAGAGAGAGAGATGTAATGGGGAGGGCGATGGAGAGAGAGAGATGTAATGGGGAGGGCGATGGAGAGAGAGAGACAGAGAGAGATGTAATGGGGAGGGCGATGGAGAGAGAGAGAGAGATGTAATGGGGAGGGCGATGGAGAGAGAGATGTAATGGGGAGGGCGATGGAGAGAGAGAGAGAGATGTAATAGGGAGGGCGATGGAGAGAGAGAGAGAGAGAGATGTAATGGGGAGGGCGATCGAGAGAGAGAGATGTAATGGGGAGGGCGATGGAGAAAGAGAGAGAGAGAGAGAGAGAGAGAGAGAGAGAGAGATGTAATGGGGAGGGCGATAGAGAGAGAGAGATGTAATGGGGAGGGCGATGGAGAGAGAGAGAAAGAGATGTAATGGGGAGGGCGATGGAGAGAGAGAGATGTAATGGGGAGGGCGATGGAGAGAGAGAAAGAGAGATATGTAATGGGGAGGGCGATGGAGAGAGCGAGAGATCTAATGGGGAGGGTGATGGAGAGAGAGAGATGTAATGGGGAGGGCGATGGAGAGAGAGAGAGAGATGTAATGTTAAGGGCGATGAGAGAGAGAGATGTAATGGGGAGGGCGATGGAGAGAGAGAGAGAGATATCTGTAATGGGGAGGGCGATGGAGAGAGCGAGAGATCTAATGGGGAGGGTGATGGAGAGAGAGAGATGTAATGGGGAAGGCGATGGAGAGAGAGAGAGAGAGAGAGAGAGAGAGAGAGAGAGAGAGAGAGAGAGAGAGAGAGTTGTAATGGGGAGGGCGATGGAGAGAGAGAGAGAGATGTAATAGGGAGGGCGATGGAGAGAGAGAGAGAGAGAGAGATGTAATGGGGAGGGCGATGGAGAGAGCGAGAGAGAGAGAGATGTAATGGGGAGGGCGATGGAGAGAGAGAGAGAGATGTAATGGGTAGGGCGATGGAGAGAGAGAGAGAGATGAAATGGGGAGGGCGATGGAGAGAGAGAGATGTAATGGGGAGGGCGATGGAGAAAGAGAGAGAGAGAGATGAAATGGGGAGGGCGATGGAGAGAGAGAGAGAAATGTAATGGGGACGGTGATGGAGAGAGAGAGATGTAATGGGGAGGGTGATGGAGAGAGAGAGATGTGATGGCGATGGAGAGAGAGAGAGAGAGAGAGAGAGAGATGTAATGGGGAGGGCGATAGAGAGAGAGAGATGTAATGGGGAGGGCGATGGAGAGAGAGAGAGAGAGATGTAATGGGGAGGGCGATGGAGAGAGAGAGATGTAATGGGGAGGGCGATGGAGAGAGAGAAAGAGAGATATGTAATGGGGAGGGCGATGGAGAGAGCGAGAGATCTAATGGGGAGGGTGATGGAGAGAGAGAAATGTAATGGGGAGGGCGATGGAGAGAGAGAGAGAGATGTAATGTTAAGGGCGATGGAGAGAGAGAGATGTAATGGGGAGGGCGATGGAGAGAGAGAGAGAGAGATATGTAATGGGGAGGGCGATGGAGAGAGCGAGAGATCTAATGGGGAGGGTGATGGAGAGAGAGAGATGTAATGGGGAGGGCGATGGAGAGAGAGAGAGAGAGAGAGAGAGAGAGAGAGAGAGAGAGAGAGAGAGAGAGAGAGAGTTGTAATGGGGAGGGCGATGGAGAGAGAGAGAGAGATGTAATAGGGAGGGCGATGGAGAGAGAGAGAGAGAGAGAGATGTAATGGGGAGGGCAATGGAGAGAGCGAGAGAGAGAGAGATGTAATGGGGAGGGCGATGGAGAGAGAGAGAGATGTAATGGGTAGGGCGATGGAGAGAGAGAGAGAGATGAAATGGGGAGGGCGATGGAGAGAGAGAGATGTAATGGGGAGGGCGATGGAGAAAGAGAGAGAGAGAGATGAAATGGGGAGGGCGATGGAGAGAGAGAGAGAAATGTAATGGGGACGGTGATGGAGAGAGAGAGATGTAATGGGGAGGGTGATGGAGAGAGAGAGATGTGATGGCGATGGAGAGAGAGAGAGAGAGAGAGATGTAATGGGAAGGCGATGGAGAGAGAGAGCGAGAGAGAGATGTAATGGGGAGGGTGATGGAGAGAGAGATGTAATGGGGAGGGCGATGGAGAGAGAGAGGTGTAATGGGCAGGGTGGTGGAGAGAGAGAGTGATGTAATGGGGAGGGCGATGGAGAGAGAGAGAGAGAGAGATGAAATGGGGAGGGTGATGGAGAGAGAGAGATGTGATGGGGAGGGTGATGGAGAGAGAGAGATGTGATGGCAATGGAGAGAGAGAGAGAGAGAGATGTAATGGGGAGGGCGATGGAGAGAGAGAGCGAGAGAGAGATGTAATGGGGAGGGTGATGGAGAGAGAGATGTAATGGGGAGGGCGATGGAGAGAGAGAGATGTAATGGGGAGGGTGGTGGAGAGAGAGAGTGATGTAATGGGGAGGGCGATGGAGAGAGATGTAATGGGGATGGCGATGGAGAGAGAGAGAGAGAGAGAGAGATGTAATGAGGAGGGCGATGGAGAGAGAGAGAGAGAGAGAGAAAGAGATATAATGGGGAGGGCGATGGGGAGAGAGAGAGAGAGAGAGAGAGAGAGAGAGAGAGAGAGAGAGAGAGAGAGAGAGAGAGAAAGAGATGTAATGGGGAGGGTAAAGAGAGAGAGAGAGAGAGAGAGATGTAAATGGGGAGGGTGATGGGGAGAGAGGATGCAGAGAAGGAATGTTGGAGAGAGAAAGAGACGGAAGATAGAGAGAGGAGTGGAGAGTAGTTTCTTGTACCAGCTCTGTCTCAGTGGGAGTGAGACGTCAGCCTCTGTCAGTCCGCTCGACCAGCCAGCCTGCAGGAGAAACAGATCTATCTCCCTCTCTCTCTCTCTGTGAGTTTTCTGCCTAAACTGAGAGATGAGACACTTCACGACTCCCAGAGAAAAAAAAACACAACTAGGATCAACACCAGCAGTATTATCTACAAACAAAACACAAAGGCAGTGAGGCAACTAAAGAAAACCCTGAAGTCTACATTCTCCAAGGACACAGATATTTATTATCACTCTTAGAATTAGCCAGGATGGGTTGGTTCACTTCAAGTGCTCTAAAACAGGGCATGGAAAGAGGTCCTGGCAAGTTTGTTGGAGCTGCATTTCCCGCAGTCTTTTACGGTGAATAGGAAAGACAACAACTCTCCACCACTCAAGGCTGAGCTCCTCGAAGCCCTTGGAAATGTCAGCATCATTAGAGAGAATGTCAGTCGAGCTTCAGAGATCCCCCAGATAGATCTGGTGTCTGAGGAGATGATGGAGCTCATGACCTGTGGGCAAATAGAGCTTCATCTGCTCTTCTTCAGTATGGAGACACAGAAGGGGTTTATCCTCAGCTAGCTGAGTAAGTGTTCACAAACATACTGGTAACACGCCCTATTGTGGTAACACGCCCTATTGTGTCTCCCTCCCATGTTGGTTTCATTACACTCTTGTAACATATTCATTACGTAGTTGTAACAGTATAACTTTAGTCCGTCCCCTTGCCCCTACCCGGGCGCGAACGAGGGACCCTCTGCACACACAGACAACAGTCACCCTCGAAGCATCGTTAACCATCGCTTCACAAAAGCCGCGGCCCATGCAGAGCAAGGGGAACCACTACTTCAAGGTCTCAGAGCAAGTGACGTCACCGATTGAACTGCTGGTAGCGCGGACCACCGCTAACTAGCTAGCCATTTCACATCGGTTACACTCACCCCCCTTTTGACCTCCTCCTTTTCTGCAGCAACCAGTGATACGGGTCAACAGCATCAATGTAACAGTATAACTTTAGTCCGTCCCTCTCCTCGCCCCAACCTGGGCTCGAACCAGGGACCCTCTGCACACATCAACAGTCACCCTCGAAGCATCGTTAACCATCGCTTCACAAAAGCCGCAGCCCTTGCAGAGCAAGGGGAACCACTACTTCAAGGTCTCAGAGCAAGTGACGTCACCGATTGAACTGCTAGTAGCGCGGACCACCGCTAACTAGCTAGCCATTTCACACCCATTACATAGTGTTTATGTCATGTATATAAAGGCTTTATGATGCTGTCATTACCACTCTTACTACATTGTGACCTGTACGATCTCTTACTACATTGTGACCTGTACGATCTCTTACTACATTGTGACCTGTACGATCTCTTACTACATTGTGACCTGTACGATCTCTTACTACATTGTGACCTGTACGATCTCTTACTACATTGTGACCTGTACGATCTCTTACTACATTGTGACCTGTACGATCTCTTACTACATTGTGACCTGTACGATAGATGATATTCCACTTTTTACAAGTAAAGGTATATTTAAAGAAGGGAAATGTTTCCCATCATAACCGATAGTCACTAGAGAATTTATAGTGTGTACGTGTCATGTGCGTCATCATTTGTCCCTATTGATCGCTCTGCACCCCCACTCACTGAGATATTGACTTGTTCAAGTGTTTATCCTGTCTGGCAGCGTATATAGATGATCACGTACACAGGCAAACACACGCACAAGCATGCAGACGCACACACTCCTTCCTGCTGTGTCTGAGCCTCTCCCTCTGTGCAGGTCTTGTTGAATCTATAAGGTGTTACATCTCAGATATCGCTCGGTGGTATTGACGTGTGTCTCTGTGATGAAAGAGCCTGTCTCTAAAGGGTCATAGGTGGAGGGTCAGGGCAGTGTGTGTTACCCACAGGGAGTGATAATGAGACCGTGAGGTTGTTCGAGGGGGGGGGGGGGGGTCTGTCACAGCCCCTCAATTCATTAAGCCGTCTGAACACATTTCTCGCCTGTCAGCTCCTTGAAGTGGTGGTGACAGTGTCTCAGACCTATAAACACACGTACACACATACACACACACACA
This sequence comes from Oncorhynchus masou masou, assembly GCF_036934945.1. Lineage (NCBI taxonomy): Eukaryota > Metazoa > Chordata > Actinopteri > Salmoniformes > Salmonidae > Oncorhynchus > Oncorhynchus masou. The sequence continues at coordinate 71,151,717 of NC_088212.1, read as the reverse complement.
CACATACACACACACATACACACACACATACACACACACATACACACATACACACACACACATACACACACACATACACACACACATACACACATACACACACACACATACACACACACACACACACACACACACACACACACATACACACACATACACACATACACACACACATACACACATACACACACACACACATACACACACACACACACACACACATACACACATACACACACACATACACACATACACACACATACACACACATACACACATACACACACACATACACACATACACACACACACACATACACACATACACACACACACACATACACACACACACACATACACACACACACATACATACACACACATACACACACACACATACATACACACACATACACACATACACACATACACACACACACACATACACACACACACACATACACACACACACATATACACACATACACACATACACACATACACACACACATACACACATACACACACACACATACACATACACACATACACACACACACACACACACACACACACACACACACACTGTCTCCCTCCTCCTCCTCTCCTGTCATACAAAGCCCCTGTGGACTGTGTTTATCATATCAGTGTTAGAATCAGCACTCGACTGCTAATGTCTTGTGATCCTATGAGGCCACGCTCCTGTTGCTGTGATTGGCTGGCTGGCTTACTCTGTGTCCGGCACTAATTAGCTTCATCTCCTGCTCCAATTAGAGGAAATGACTTCTAACTCCTAAACAAGCCTCACTTAGCAGACATAACAACAGGAGAATATACTGCACCTCTCTCAGCCTCAATGCCCTCATTTTAGAACAGGGAAGCACAGCTGTATGTCACTGTAAACACTTTGGTTAGGTAACACCTTTTCTAATGTGCTATTTACAGTACCTGGTATTTACTTAGAACGATGTGTAAGTGAGTATTTTAAAGTAGTCGTACCAGGTATAGAATGGTGGCGGGGACAGAACTGTAAAATAATGTGTTCCCATCAGCAGTTCCCAGTTGTGTAACTGATCTCTCTGCTTCCCGTCAGTCCCAGTAGTGTAATTGGTCTCCCTGCTTCCCATCAGTCCCAGTAGTGTAATTGATCTCCCTGCTTCCCATCAGTCCCAGAAGTGTAACTGATCTCCCTGCTTCCTGTCAGTCCCAGTAATGTAATTGATCTCCCTGCTTCCCGTCAGTCCCAGTAGTGTAATTGATCTCCCTGCTTCCCATCAGTCCCAGTAGTGTAATTGATCTCCCTGCTTCCCATCAGTCCCAGTAGTGTAATTGATCTCCCTGCTTCCCATCAGTCCCAGTAATGTAATTGATCTCCCTGCTTCCCATCAGTCCCAGTAATGTAATTGATCTCCCTGCTTCCTGTCAGTCCCAGTAGTGTAATTGATCTCCCTGTAATTGATCTCCCTGCTTCCCGCCAGTCCCAGTAGTGTAATTGATCTCGCTGTAATTGATCTCCCTGCTTCCCGTCAGTCCCAGTAGTGTAATTGATCTCCCTGTAATTGATCTCCCTGCTTCCCATCAGTACCAGTAGTGTAATTGATCTCCCTGTAATTGATCTACCTGCTTCCCGCCAGTCCCAGTAATGTAATTGATCTCCCTGCTTCCCATCAGTCCCAGTAGTGTAATTGATCTCCCTGTAATTGATCTCCCTGCTTCCAATCAGTCCCAGTAGTGTAATTGATCTCCCTGTAATTGATCTCCCTGCTTCCCATCAGTCCCAGTAGTGTAATTGATCTCCCTGTAATTGATCTCCCTGCTTCCCGTCAGTCCCAGTAGTTTAATTGATCTCCCTGTAATTGATCTACCTGCTTCCCATCAGTCCCAGTAGTGTAATTGATCTCCCTGTAATTGCTCTCCCTGCTTCCCGCCCCGTCAGGGGGCGGTTGAAAAGGGAACTTCCAAACTGACAATTAGCTAAGATCAGCAGGAGCTTTTAGTTTGGGCACACAGCCAAGATGTGTTTTTTTTTAGTCTGTGTAACTTTGTGTTTATTTGTGAGTGTGTGCGTTCCTGTAACCGCTGGCTCCTCAAGCGAAGTCCTTACCACACACACGGCTACAGTAGCTCCCTGAATCCTCAAGCGAAGTCCTTACCACACACACGGCTACAGTACCTCCCTGACTCCTCAAGAGAAGTCCTTACCACACACACGGCTACAGTAGCTCCCTGAATCCTCAAGCGAAGTCCTTACCACACACACGGCTACAGTAGCTCCCTGAATCCTCAAGAGAAGTCCTTACCACACACACGGCTACAGTAGCTCCCTGACTCCTGAAGAGATGTCCTTACCACACACACGGCTACAGTACCTCCCTGACTCCTCAAGAGAAGTCCTTACCACACACACGGCTACAGTCCCTCCCTGACTCCTCAAGAGAGGTCCTTACCTCACACATGGCTACAGTACCTCCCTGGCTCCTCAAGAGAAGTCCTTACCACACACACGGCTACAGTAGCTCTCTGGCTCCTCAAGAGAAGTCCTTACCACACACACGGCTACAGTACCTCCCTGGCTCCTCAAGAGAAGTCTTTACCACACACACGGCTACAGTACCTCCCTGGCTCCTCAAGAGAAGTCCTTACCACACACACGGCTACAGTACCTCTCTGGCTCAAGTCATTAGTAGAGTATTTTTAGTATTTTTACATGAGAAGTGTGTGTTTAAGAGAGCCTCGTCAGTCTGCAGGACCTTACCCTGCTCCATCTCCTTGTCTGTCTCCATACTCCATCTCCCTGTCTGTCTCCATACTCCATCTCCCTGTCTGGCTCTCTGTCTCTCCTCTCCATCTCCCTGTCTGTTTCCCTGTTTCTCTGTCATACTCTCTGCCCTCCATTGCCCTCTGTCTATCTGTTTCCCTGTCTTTCTGTCTCACTCTCTGTCTGTCTCTCTGTCTCTCTGTATGTCTCTCTCTTTCTGTCCCTCTGCTCCATCTCCCTGTCTGTCCCCTGTCTCTCTGTCTGCCAGTCTGTCTGTCTCTCTGTCTCCCTGTTGCTCTGTCTGTCTCTCTGTCTGTCTCTCTGTCTGTCTCTCTGTCTCTCTCCCTGTCTCTCTGCTCCATCTCACTATCTGTCTCCTTGTCTCTGTCTCTCTCTCTCTGTCTGTCGCTCTGTCTGTCTCTCTGCTCCATCTCCCTGTCTTACTCCCTGCTCCATCTCCCTGTCTGTCTCCATACTCCATCTCCCTGTCTGTCTCCCTGCTCCATCTCCCTGTCTGTCTCCCTGCTCCATCTCCCTCCCTGCTCCATACTCCATCTCCCTGTCTGTTTCCCTGTCTGTCTCCCTGCTCCATCTCCCTGTCTGACTCCCTGTCTGACTCCCTGTCTGTCTCCCCGTCTGGCTCCCTGCTCCATCTCCCTGTCTGTCTCCCTGCTCTATCTCCCTGTCTGACTCCCTGTCTGTCTCCCTGTCTGGTTCCCTGCTCCATCTCCCTGTCTGTCTCCCCTTCTGGCTCCCTGCTCCATCTCCCTGTCTGCCTCCTTGCTCCATCTCCCTGTCTGGCTACCTGCTCCATCTCCCTGTCTGGCTCCCTGTCTCTCTTCTCCATCTCCCTGTCTGTTTTCCCTGTTACTCTGTCTGTCTGTTTCCCTGTCTTTCTGTCTCTCTGTCTCTCTGTCTGTCTCTCTGTCTCTCTGTCTATCGCTCTGTCTGTCTCTCTGTCTGTCTTTCTGCTCCATCTCCCTGTCTGTATCCCTGTCTCCCTGCTCCATCTCCCTGTCTGTCTCCCTGCTCCAACGCCCTGTCTGGCTCCCTGTCTCTCTTCTCCATCTCCCTGTCTGTCTCCCTGCTCCATCTCCCTGTCTGGCTCCCTGCTCCATCTCCCTGCCTGGCTCTCTGTCTCTCCTCTCCATCTCCCTGTCTGTTTCCCTGTTTCTCTGTCTCACTCTCTGCCCTCCATTGCCCTCTGTCTATCTGTTTCCCTGTCTTTCTGTCTCATTCTCTGTCTGTCTCTCTGTCTCTCTGTCTGTCTCTCTCTCTTTCTGTCCCTCTGCTCCATCTCCCTGTCTGTCCCCTGTCTCTCTGTCTGCCAGTCTGTCTGTCTCTCTGTCTCCCTGTTGCTCTGTGTCTCTCTCTGTCTGTCTCTCTGTCTGTCTGTCTGTCTGTCTCTCTGTCTGTCTCTCTGTCTGTCTCTCTGTCTGTCTCCCTGTCTCTCTGCTCCATCTCACTATCTGTCTGTCTGTCTCTGTCTCTCTCTCTCTGTCTGTCGCTCTGTCTGTCTCTCTGCTCCATCTCCCTGTCTGGCTCCCTGTCTCTCTGTCTCACTCTCTGTCCTCTCTGTCTGTCTCTCTGTCTCTCTCTCTCTGTCTTTCTGCTCCATCTCCATATCTCTCTGCCTGTCTGTCTGTCTGTCTCTCTGTATGTCTCTCTGTCTCTCTGCTCCATCTCCCTGTCTGTCTCTCTGTCTGTCTCTCTGTCTCTCTGCTCCATCTCCCTGTCTGTCTCTCTGTCTGTCTCTCTGCTCCATCTCCCTGTCTGTCTCCCTCTCTCTGCTCCATCTCGCTGTCTGTCTCCCTGTCTGTCTCCCTGTCTCTCCATCTCTCTGTCTCTCTCTTTGTCTGTCTCTCTGTTGTGTATGTCTCCCTGTCTCTCTCCTCTGTCTCCCGGTCTTACTGTCTGTGTCTCTCTGTCTGTCTCTCTGTTTGTCTCCCTGTCTCTCTCTCTATCTCAAATCAAAATCAGATCAAATTTGATTTGTCACATACACATACACATGGTTAGCAGATGTTAATGCGAGTGTAGCGAAATGCTTGTGCTTCTAGTTCCGACAATGCAGTAATAACCAACGAGTAATCTAACCTAACAATTTCACAACAACTACCTTATACACACAGTGTAAAGGAATGAAAGAATATGTACATATATGAAAGAGTGATGATACAGAACGGCATTGGCAAGATGCAGTAGATGGTATAGAGTACAGTATATACACATGGGATGAGTAATGTAGGGTATGTAAACATTATATGAAGTGGCTAGTGATACATTTATTACATCAATTTTTACATTATTAAAGTGGCTGGAGTTGAGTCAGTATGTTGGCAGCAGCCACTTAATGTAAGTGATGGCTGTTTAACAGTCTGATGGCCTTGAGATAGAAGCAGTTTTTCAGTCTCTCGGTCCCAGCTTTGATGCACCTGTACTGACCTCGCCTTCTGGATGATACCGGGGTGAACAGGCAGTGGCTCGGGTGGTTGTTGTCCCTCCCTGTCTCTCTCTGTCGGTTTTAATTTTTTAAATTTTACCTTTATTTTACTAGGCAAGTCAGTTAAGAACAAATTCTTATTTTCAATGACGGCCTAGGAACAGTGGGTTAACTGCCTGTTCAGGGGCAGAACGACAGATTTTGTACCTTGTCAGCTCGGGGATTTGAACTTGCAACCTTTCAGTTACTAGTCCAATGCTCTAACCACTAGGCTACACTGCCGCCCCAGAGCCTTACGGTTGTGGGCGGAGCAGTTGCCGTACCAGGCTGTGATACAGCGCCTTCTTCACGACGCTGTCTGTGTGGGTGGACCATTTCAGTTTGTCTGTGTTGTGTACGCTGAGGAAATTAAAACTTACTACCCTCTCCACTACTGTCCCGTCGGTGTGGATAGGGGGTGCTCCCTCTGCTGTTTCCTGAAGTCCACAATCATCTCCTTTGTTTCGTTGACGTTGAGTGTGAGGTTATTTTCCTGACACCACACTCCGAGGGCCCTCACCTCCGCCTGTAGGCCAATCTCGTCATTGTTGGTAATCAAGCCTACCACTGTAGTCTCGTCTGCAAACTTGATGTCTGTCTCCCTGTCTCTCTCTCGCTGTCTCTCTGTCTGTCTCCCTGTCTCTCTGCTCCATCTCCCTGTCTATCTCTCTGTCTGTCTCCCTGTCTCTCTGTCTGTCTCCCTGTCTCTCTGCTCCATCTACCTGTCTATCTCTCTGTCTGTCTCCCTGTCTCTCTGTCTGTCTCCCTGTCTCTCTGCTCCATCTCCCTGTCTATCTCTGTGTCTGTCTCCCTGTCTCTCTGCTCCATCTACCTGTCTATCTCTGTGTCTGTCTCTCTGTCTGTCTCTCTGCTCCATCTACCTGTCTATTTCTGTGTCTGTCTCTCTGTCTGTCTCCCTGTCTCTCTGTCTGTCTCCCTGTCTCTCTGTTCCATCTACCTGTCTATCTCTGTGTCTGTCTCCCTGTCTCTCTGTCTGTCTCCCTGTCTCTCTGCTCCATCTACCTGTCTATCTCTGTGTCTGTCTCCCTGTGTCTCTGCTCCATCTACCTGTCTATTTCTGTGTCTGTCTCTCTGTCTGTCTCCCTGTCTCTCTGTCTGTCTCCCTGTCTCTCTGTTCCATCTACCTGTCTATTTCTGTGTCTGTCTCTCTGTCTGTCTCCTTGTCTCTCTGTCTGTCTCCCTGTCTCTCTGTTCCATCTACCTGTCTATTTCTGTGTCTGTCTCTCTGTCTGTCTCCTTGTCTCTCTGTCTGTCTCCCTGTCTCTCTGTTCCATCTACCTGTCTATTTCTGTGTCTGTCTCTCTGTCTGTCTCCTTGTCTCTCTGTCTGTCTCCCTGTCTCTCTGCTCCATCTCCCTGTCTATCTCTCTGTCTGTCTCCCTGTCTCTCTGTCTGTCTCCCTGTCTCTCTGCTCCATCTACCTGTCTATCTCTCTGTCTGTCTCCCTGTCTCTCTGTCTGTCTCCCTTGTCTCTCTGCTCCATCTCCCTGTCTATCTCTGTGTCTGTCTCTCTGTCTGTCTCTCTGCTCCATCTACCTGTCTATTTCTGTGTCTGTCTCTGTGTCTGTCTCCCTGTCTCTCTGTCTGTCTCCCTGTCTCTCTGCTCCATCTACCTGTCTATCTCTGTGTCTGTCTCCCTGTGTCTCTGCTCCATCTACCTGTCTATTTCTGTGTCTGTCTCTCTGTCTGTCTCCCTGTCTCTCTGTCTGTCTCCCTGTCTCTCTGTTCCATCTACCTGTCTATTTCTGTGTCTGTCTCTCTGTCTGTCTCCTTGTCTCTCTGTCTGTCTCCCTGTCTCTCTGTTCCATCTACCTGTCTATTTCTGTGTCTGTCTCTCTGTCTGTCTCCTTGTCTCTCTGTCTGTCTCCCTGTCTCTCTGTTCCATCTACCTGTCTATTTCTGTGTCTGTCTCTCTGTCTGTCTCCTTGTCTCTCTGTCTGTCTCCCTGTCTCTCTGCTCCATCTCCCTGTCTATCTCTCTGTCTGTCTCCCTGTCTCTCTGTCTGTCTCCCTGTCTCTCTGCTCCATCTACCTGTCTATCTCTCTGTCTGTCTCCCTGTCTCTCTGTCTGTCTCCCTTGTCTCTCTGCTCCATCTCCCTGTCTATCTCTGTGTCTGTCTCCCTGTCTCTCTGCTCCATCTACCTGTCTATCTCTGTGTCTGTCTCCCTGTCTCTCTGCTCCATCTACCTGTCTATTTCTGTGTCTGTCTCTCTGTCTGTCTCCCTGTCTCTCTGTCTGTCTCCCTGTCTCTCTGCTCCATCTACCTGTCTATCTCTGTGTCTGTCTCCCTGTCTCTCTGTCTGTCTCCCTGTCTCTCTGCTCCATCTACCTGTCTATCTCTGTGTCTGTCTCCCTGTCTCTCTGCTCCATCTACCTGTCTATCTCTGTGTCTGTCTCCCTGTCTCTCTGTCTGTCTCCCTGTCTCTCTGCTCCATCTACCTGTCTATTTCTGTGTCTGTCTCTCTGTCTGTCTCCCTGTCTCCCTGTCTGTCTCCCTGTCTCTCTGCTCCATCTACCTGCCTATTTCTGTGTCTGTCTCTCTGTCTGTCTCCCTGTCTCCCTGTCTGTCTCCCTGTCTCTCTGCTCCATCTACCTGTCTATTTCTGTGTCTGTCTCTCTGTCTGTCTCCTTGTCTCTCTGTCTCCAGCTGAGAGCTATGTTTATTTCCTAAGGCCCTGTGACCAGTGCTGTGTTTTTGTCTGGAGATGTGCGTCGCCGTCGCCGCCTGTCTCTTCCACTTGTCAATGGCCTCTTTTAAGTCCTATACCCACCTTTCCTCTTCTCCTCCTCTTCTCCTCCTCCTCTGACAGCTTCCCTCTGTTCTTCCCTCTTCTTTTCATGGTCAGCCCTTCCGCTCTTGTTTGAATGCTCGTCCCTCGCTCCGTCTCGGAAGAGGAGAGGAGCAGTGTGATGTGCATCTAAAGAGACCTGAGCTGTCTCTTTCTCCCTCTCTCTCCTTCTGTCTTTGTCTCTGTCAAGGCTCTGTCACTTCAGTCAGGGACGTGTCTTTAATACCCACTGCTGGATAGCCCCGAGTTGGCTTTTTATAGCCGTTTATATCAAAGCTGTGACAGCTGCTAAAAACGGTCCCCCGGAAGACAAGGCACCTTAGTTGTTAATGGCACTATATTATAGACACACACACACACACACACACACGCACGCACACACACACACACACACACACACACACACAGAGGGAGACAAGGCACTTGAGTAGTTAATGGCACTACCCAAACACTGTAGCAGGGTGGCTTTGAAGTCGATGGCTTTGAGTTGCTGAGCTGTCTGAAAGTGGGACAAACTTATTTAAAACTGTCTGTAATGTTTGGTGACTGTGACGTAGATATGCCATGTGCTGTGGAAACCTCTTCCTCTTGTATATTTAGATATGAGCTGTATTCAGACAGGCCAGGTACATTATGTTGATGCCAGAAGTGATGAAAGTGATTCATTTGCATGTTTTTCTATTAAAATGGTTGATTGACGTCATCATCTTTGTCTCTTCCAGACATCCAGTGTGATTGAGGGCGTGGCCAGAGTCAACAAGGAGGTGGATTCTTCATTACGTACATCAGCAGTGAGCGAATCACAATCAACGGAATCTGGGGTTGGCCACACCCCTTCTCTACCCCCCACCCTAGAGCCAGAGAGAGGAGACCGCCCACCTTCCAGTAAGTACCTTGACTTCTGACCCCTCACCTCCAAGCCCTGCTCCTGCCCTCTGTCCCCACCAAAACATTCTATTGTGTGTGGGTTAGAATGAATTACCACTGACTCCTAGGCTTTTTGTGCTGCACAAATTCTTCCATTGTCTTTTAATTTGCTCTGTTACGTTATTTCTTCTACCCCGACCTACCTTTCCCCTCCTCTCTCTACCTTTCCCCTCCTCTCTCTACCTTTCTCCTCCTCTCTCTACCTTTCCCCTCCTCTCTCTACCTTTCTCCTCCTCTCTCTACCTTTCTCCTCCTCTCTCTACCGTTCTCCTCCTCTCTCTACCTTTCTCCTCCTCTCTCTACCTTTCTCCTCCTCTCTCTACCTTTCTCCTCCTCTCTCTACCGTTCTCCTCCTCTCTCTACCGTTCTCCTCCTCTCTCTACCGTTCTCCTCCTCTCTCTACCGTTCTCCTCCTCTCTCTACCTTTCCCCTCCTCTCTCTTCCTTTCTCCTCCTCTCTCTACCTTTCTCTTCCTCTCTCTACCGTTCCCCTCCTCTCTCTACCTTTCCCCTCCTCTCTCTACCTTTCTCCTCCTCTCTCTACCGTTCTCCTCCTCTCTCTACCTTTCCCCTCCTCTCTCTACCTTTCTCCTCCTCTCTCTACCGTTCTCCTCCTCTCTCTACCTTTCTCCTCCTCTCTACCTTTCTCCTCCTCTCTCTACCTTTCTCCTCATCTCTCTACCATTCTCCTCCTCTCTCTTCTCCTTCTGTCTCTTTCTTTACATTTGCAATGCTTACCAGACACAGGCTGTCTGGTTCAGCCATTGTTTATCCTGTTGTGTGGTATTTGAATACTGTTAAGGTTATCTGCCATACTGTGAAGCTCTGCTTTCCTGGTATTGTGTCACTCCCAACAGCAGGATAGGATTGTTATCAAAGCCTCGTGGGATGTGGTGTGTACTTCCTCATAGCTGCTTTCTATTCATGAAAATTATTTCAGCAGAAGTTCCTTTCACACTCTGGATGTGTTTCAGTTCTGTGGGTTTTAAAGTAAGAGGGAGTTTCTGCCAATGTATGTTCTGACGTTCATGTCTCTCCTAAGTCTGACTGAACCTATTGAAGCAGTATCTATTCAGTATCTATTTCGTATCTGTTCAGTATCTATTCAGTATCTATTCGGTATCTATTCGGTATCTATTCCGTATCTATTCGGTATCTATTCAGTATCTATTCAGTATCTATTCAGTATCTATTTCGTATCTATTCAGTATCTATTCCGTATCTATTCAGTATCTATTCAGTATCTATTCAGTATCTAATCAGTATTTATTCGGTACCTATTCGGTATCTATTCGGTATCTATTCAGTATCTATTCAGTATCTATTCGGTATCTATTCAGTATCTATTCAGTATATATTCGGTATCTATTCGGTATCTATTCGGTATCTATTCGGTATCTATTCAGTATCTATTCCGTATCAATTCGGCATCTATTCAGTATCTATTCAGTATTTATTCGGTATCTATTCAGTATATTCAGTATCTATTCGGTATCTATTCGGTATCTATTCGGTATCTATTCGGTATCTATTCGGTATCTATTCGGTATCTATTCAGTATCTATTCGGTATCTATTCAGTATCTTTTCGGTATCTATTCAGTATCTATTCGGTATCTATTCAGTATATATTCGGTATCTATTCGGTATCTATTCAGTATCTATTCCGTATCTATTCCGTATCTATTCAGTATCTATTCTGTATCTATTCAGTATCTATTCGGTATCTATTCAGTATCTATTCGGTATCTATTCAGTATATATTCGGTATCTATTCGGTATCTATTCGGTATCTATTCGGTATCTATTCAGTATCTATTCCGTATCTATTCCGTATCTATTCAGTATCTATTCTGTATCTATTCAGTATCTATTCAGTATCTATTCGGTATCTATTCAGTATCTATTCAGTATATATTCAGTATCTATTCCAAATACTTTTTTCACAACTGCCACCAGTTTGACAGTAGTAAATGGACAACAAATACATATTGACATAGTCAAACAAATAGAAGTGTGGCAGAACGTGCAAGGGATGTTTCATGCTGAAACCCTCATATTAAACAGCAATATTCACTGAGTTGATGGTTTGTGATAAGGATAATGTTTTACAGGTTTGTCAAAAACAGTATATATATATTCTATCATTTGATTTGATTTGTTCATTTATTTTCCATGTGATTAAGCCACACAGAGGGCCAGAGATAATTACAGACACCTGTGATAATCTGAAGTACCCAATAGGGCCACGAGATGTCTTGTGATAAATTACATAAAACCCTGAAATATACCAACATTCTGGAAGTTTACTGGTAAATGTAGAAAGTTTCCAGTAATATACCTCACTCTGGGACCCTGTCTATAGTAACTTTGCTTGACTGGTTGCTGTATTCTGTCCCTATCCGCTGTCAGGGTAAAAGGTGTGTGTGTGTGTGTGTGTGTGTGTGTGTGTGTGTGTGTGTGTGTGTGTGTGTGTGTGTGTGTGTGTGTGTGTGTGTGTGTGTGTGTGTGTGTGTGTCGTGCGTGTGTGTGTGTGTGTGATCATCAGTGTGTGTGTGTGTGTGGGGGGGGGCTCAGTTCCAGCCGAAATAGCATACGCTGCTCTTAGCTGCTCTGACAGAAAGTGTCTCCTTAACTCAGCAGGTTCTTATCTGCACTCCCTGTTTCCTGTGTGATATTAGACTGCTGACCCTGATGTGTTGTAACAGAGGAACCGTGTGTGTGTGTGAGAGAGAGAGAGAGAGAGAGAGAGAGAGAGAGACATGTCTGTCCCTTAAAGTGTCCTGCGTTGGCTCGGTGCCGCGTATGTGTGTGTAACAGACCTTTGGCTAGGCCCCGGTGAAAGATTGTTTACTGTGAGGTGTGGGAGGGCTCATCTCTGAGGAGAGACGGAGAGAGCCTCATCGCTAAACATACACAGCAAGAGGAGAGAGGGATGAAGAGGAGTATTGAGATAGAAGAGAGAGGGAGAAGGAATGAGTGAAGACAGATGGACTTCAGAGTAAGAGGTGAGGGAGAGTGAGAAAATGGTGAGATGGAGACAGAGAAAAGAAAAGGAGATATGAAATAAAGAGATGGGAAACTGACATGAAGGATGAAAGGAGAGAGTGATAACTAAAGGGGGAAGAGAGAGAGATACACTGTGAAAGGGTGGAGGCTGTGCACATTGATGTGAGGAGACAGGAGCACTTTCCACATAAACGCACTGAGCTCTGAGACTGAGCTCTCTGATGGCCTACTCCAGGGCACAGACACAGACACACACACACACACACACACACACACGCACACACGCACACACGCACACACACACACACACACACACACACACACACATTCTCCATCCTTCTCACCTCATCCTTCATTGTCTCTCTCTCTTCTCTTCCTCTGTATCTCTCTCTCTTCTCTTCCTCTGTAACTATCTCTTCTCCTCCTCTGTATCTCTCTCTTCTCTTCCTCTGTAACTCTCTCTCTCTCTTCTCCTCCTCTGTATCTCTCTCTCTTCTCTTCCTCTGTATCTCTCTCTCTTCTCCTCCTCTGTATCTCTCTCTTCTCTTCCTCTGTAACTCTCTCTCTCTCTTCTCTTCCTCTGTATCCCTCTCTCTTCTCTTCTCTTCTCTTCCTCTGTATCTCTCTCTCTTCTCTTCCTCTGTATCTCTCTTTCTCTTCTCTTCCTCTGTAACTCACTCTCTCTCTTCTCTTCCTCTGTATCTCTCTCTTCTCTTCCTCTGTATCTCTCTCTCTTCTCTTCCTCTGTATCTCTCTCTCTTCTCTTCCTCTGTAACTCACTCTCTCTCTTCTCTTCCTCTGTAACTATCTCTCTTCTCTTCCTCTGTAACTCACTCTCTCTCTTCTCTTCCTCTGTAACTCACTCTCTCTCTTCTCTTCCTCTGTATCAATTCAATTCAATTTAAGGGGCTTTATTGGCATGGGAAACATGTGTTAACATTGCCAAAGCAAATAAGGTAAACAATAAAAATTAACAGTAGACATCACACATACAGAAGTTTCAAAACAATAAAGACATTACAAATGTCATATTATATATATATATATATATATATATATACAGTGTTTTTACAATGTACAAATGGTAAAGGACACAAGATAAAATAAATAAGCATAGATATGGGTTGTATTTACAATGGTGTTTGTTCCTCACTGGTTGCCCTTTTCTCGTGGCAACAGGTCACAAATCTTGCTGCTCTGATGGCACACTGTGGAATTTCACCCAGTAGATATGGGAGTTTTTCAAAATTGGATTTGTTTTTCGAATTCTTTGTGGATCTGTGTAATCTGAGGGAAATATGTCTCTCTAATATGGTCATACATTGGGCAGGAGGTTAGGAAGTGCAGCTCAGTTTCCACCTCATTTTGTGGGCAGTGAGCACATAGCCTGTCTTCTCTTGAGAGCCATGTCTGCCTACGGCGGCCTTTCTCAATAGCAAGGCTATGCTCGCTGAGTCTGTACATAGTCAAAGCTTTCCTTAATTTTGGGTCAGTCACAGTGGTCAGGTATTCTGCTGCTATGTACTCTCTGTGTAGGGCCAAATAGCATTCTAGTTTGCTCTGTTTTTTTGTTAATTCTTTACAATGTGTCAAGTAATTATCTTTTTGTTTTCTCATGATTTGGTTGGGTCTAATTGTGCTGCTGTCATGGGGCTCTGTAGGGTGTGTTTGTGAACAGAGCCCCAGGACCAGCTTGCTTAGGGGACTCTTCTCCAGGTTCATCTCTCTGTAGGTGATGGCTTTGTTGTGGAAGGTTTGGGAATCGCTTCCTTTTAGGTGGTTATAGAATTTAACAGCTCTTTTCTGGATTTTGATAATTAGTGGGTATCGGCCTAATTCTGCTCTGCATGCATTATTTGGTGTTCTACGTTGTACACGGAGGATATTTTTGCAGAATTCTGCGTGCAGAGTCTCAATTTGGTGTTTGTCCCATTTTGTAAAGTCTTGGTTGGTGAGCGGACCCCAGACCTCACAACCATAAAGGGCAATGGGCTCTATGACTGATTCAAGTATTTTTAGCCAAATCCTAATTGGTATGTTGAAATTTATGTTCCTTTTGATGGCATAGAATGCCCTTCTTGCCTTGTCTCTCAGATCGTTCACAGCTTTGTGGAAGTTACCTGTGGCGCTGATGTTTAGGCCAAGGTATGTATAGTTTTTTGTGTGCTCTAGGGCAACAGTGTCTAGATGGAATTTGTATTTGTGGTCCTGGTGACTGGACCTTTTTGGAACACCATTATTTTGGTCTTACTGAGATTTACTGTCAGGGCCCAGGTCTGACAGAATCTGTGCATAAGATCTAGGTGCTGCTGTAGGCCCTCCTTGGTTGGTGACAGAAGCACCAGATCATCAGCAAACAGCAGACATTTGACTTCAGATTCTAGTAGGGTGAGGCCGGGTGCTGCAGACTTTTCTAGTGCCCGCGCCAATTCGTTGATATATATGTTGAAGAGGTTTGGGCTTAAGCTGCATCCCTGTCTAACCCCACGACCCTGTGTGAAGAAATTTGTGTGTTTTTTGCCAATTTTAACCGCACACTTGTTGTTTGTGTACATGGATTTTATGATGTCGTATGTTTTACCCCCAACACCACTTTCCATCAGTTTGTATAGCAGACCCTCATGCCAAATTGAGTCGAAGGCTTTTTTGAAATCAACAAAGCATGAGAAGACTTTGCCTTTGTTTTGGTTTGTTTGGTTGTCAATTAGGGTGTGCAGGGTGAATACATGGTCTGTTGTACGGTAATTTGGTAAAAAGCCAATTTGACATTTGCTCAGTACATTGTTTTCATTGAGGAAGTGTACGAGTCTGCTGTTAATGATAATGCAGAGGATTTTCCCAAGGTTACTGTTGACGCATATTCCACGGTAGTTATTGGGGTCAAATTTGTCTCCATTTTTGTGGATTGGGGTGATCAGTCCTTGGTTCCAAATATTGGGGAAGATGCCAGAGCTAAGGATGATGTTAAAGAGTTTTAGTATAGCCAATTGGAATTTGTTGTCTGTATATTTGATCATTTCATTGAGGATACCATCAACACCACAGGCCTTTTTGGGTTGGAGGGTTTTTATTTTGTCCTGTAACTCATTCAATGTAATTGGAGAATCCAGTGGGATCTGGTAGTCTTTAATAGTTGATTCTAAGATCTGTATTTGATCATGTATATGTTTTTGCTCTTTATTCTTTGTTATAGAGCCAAAAAGATTGGAGAAGTGGTTTACCCATACATCTCCATTTTGGATAGATAATTCTTTGTGTTGTTGTTTGTTTAGTGTTTTCCAATTTTTCCAGAAGTGGTTAGAGTCTATGGATTCTTCAATTACATTGAGCTGATTTCTGACATGCTGTTCCTTCTTTTTCCGTAGTGTATTTCTGTATTGTTTTAGTGATTCACCATAGTGAAGGCGTAGACTCAGGTTTTTCTCTATGTTTTTGGTTGGACAGGTTTCTCAATTTCTTTCTTAGATTTTTGCATTCTTCATCAAACCATTTGTCATTGTTGTTAATTTTCTTCGGTTTTCTATTTGAGATTTTTAGATTTGATAGGGAAGCTGAGAGGTCAAATATACTGTTAAGATTTTCTACTGCCAAGTTTACACCTTCACTATTACAGTGGAACGTTTTACCCAGGAAATTGTCT
Organism: Oncorhynchus masou masou; assembly: GCF_036934945.1. Classification (NCBI taxonomy): domain Eukaryota; kingdom Metazoa; phylum Chordata; class Actinopteri; order Salmoniformes; family Salmonidae; genus Oncorhynchus; species Oncorhynchus masou. The sequence goes on along the minus strand of NC_088212.1, from coordinate 71,136,095 downwards.
AAAAGGGATTGAATTTGTTGTTGCCTAATTGTTTTTTGGTAGGTTTCCAAACTGCATTCCTTCCATCTATAGCATTTCTTAATGTTACTCAGTTCCTTTGGCTTTGATGCCTCATGATTGAGGGTCCTGTGTGGCTCAGTCGGTAGAGCATGGCGCTTGCAACGCCAAGCGTCGTGGGTTCGTTTCCCACTGGGGCCACCCATATGCAAAAGTAGTGGCCCCAGCCGACTTGTAAGTCGCTTTGGACAAAAGCGTCTGCTAAATGGGATATATTTATTGAGTATTGCTCTGTTTAGGTAGACTGTGATTTTGCTGTGGTCTGATAGGGGTGTCAGTGGGCTGACTGTGAACGCTCTGAGAGACTCTGGGTTGAGGTCAGTGATAAAGTAGTCTACAGTACTACTGCCAAGAGATGTGCTATAGGTGTACCTACCATAGGAGTCCCCTCGAAGCCTACCATTGACTATGTACATACCCAGCGTGCGACAGAGCTGCAGGAGTTGTGACCCGTTTTTGTTGGTTATGTTGTCATAGTTGTGCCTAGGGTGGCATACGGGGGAGGGAATGCTGTCACCTCCAGGCAGGTGTTTGTCCCCCTGTGTGCTGAGGGTGTAAGGTTCTTGTCCGGTTCTGGCATTTAGGTCGCCACAGACTAGTACATGTCCCTCGGCCTGGAAATGATTGATTTCCCCCTCCAGGATGGAGAAGCTGTCTTCATTAAAATATGGGGATTCTAGTGGGGGGATATAGGTAGCATACAGTAGGACATTTTTCTCTGTTAGGATAATTTCCTTTTGAATTTCTAGCCAAATGTAGAATGTTCCTGTTTTGATTAATTTAATGGAGTGAGTTAGGTCTGCTCTATACCAAATTAGCATACCCCCTGAGTCCCTTCCCTGTTTCACACCTGGTAGTTTGGTGGATGGGACTACCAGCTCTCTGTAACCTAGAGGGCATCCAGTGGGTCTGTCTCCTCTATACCAGGTTTCTTGCAGGATGACAATGTCTGTATTACCGATTTCTTTGGTGAAGTCCGTGTTTCTGCTCTTCAGGCCAAAGGCAGATGACCTCAGGCCTTGGATATTCCAGGATGAAATAGAAAAGGCTTTTTGTTCCATAAAGTGTCCAATGTTGTTGGTCGTGGTTTGGCCTCAGGCCAGTAAGTGTGAGCAGAGCCTGCTGAGCATCTGGTACATGCCATTGGCTTGGGCGAGTGTGAGAGTGGGGGTTGGGACTGTTTGCCCGCTCACTACCTGGGCGTATGTGTGGCTTCCATGTTGAGGCCCTCTTTGCGGGGTGGGGTGCATGGGGTGGGCAGGAGTGGCATAGGTCTGATCTGAGGGGACCTAAATGGGGTGTGGGCATGGTTGACGTGGGGGGGTGTTGATTGGTTGGGGTAGGGGTGTGGATGTGTCTGGGTGTGCCGGTGGTCTGGATGTAATTCCTCTTGGCGTGGGTCCTCTATGTGTAGGTCCAGGGGGGGGGGGGTCCTGCAGGTCTGGGAGGGTGTCTCGCTGGTCTGGGTGGGGTGTCTATTGATCTGTTGCTCCTGTGTGAAGTGTTGGGGATACGTTTGAGAGCGATGTCCTTATCTCTCTCTCTCTCAATTTCAATTCAATTCAAGGGGCTTTATTGGCATGGGAAACATGTGTTAACATTGCCAAAGCAAGTAAGGTATATAATATGTAAAGTGAAATAAACAATAAAAATTAACAGTAGACATCACACATACAGAAGTTTCAAAACAATAAAGACATTACAAATGTCATATTATATATATATACAGTGTTTTTACAATGTGCAAATGGTAAAGGACACAAGATAAAATAAATAAGCATAGATATGTGTTGTATTTACAATGGTGCGTGTTCTTCACTGGTTGCCCTTTTCTCGTGGCAACAGGTCACAAATCTTGCTGCTCTGATGGCACACTGTGGAATTTCACCCAGTAGATATGGGAGTTTTTCAAAATTGGATTTGTTTTCGAATTCTTTGTGGATCTGTGTAATCTGAGGGAAATATGTCTCTCTAATATGGTCATACATTGGGCAGGAGGTTAGGAAGTGCAGCTCAGTTTCCACCTCATTTTGTGGGCAGTGAGCACATAGCCTGTCTTCTCTTGAGAGCCATGTCTGCCTACGGCGGCCTTTCTCAATAGCAAGGCTATGCTCGCTGAGTCTGTACATAGTCAAAGCTTTCCTTAATTTTGGGTCAGTCACAGTGGTCAGGTATTCTGCCGCTGTGTACTCTCTGTGTAGGGCCAAATAGCATTCTAGTTTGCTCTGTTTTTTTGTTAATTCTTTCCAGTGTGTCAAGTAATTATCTTTTTGTTTTCTCATGATTTGGTTGGGTCTAATGGGGCTCTGTAGGGTGTGTTTGTGAACAGAGCCCCAGGACCAGCTTGCTTAGGGGACTCTTCTCCAGGTTCATCTCTCTGTTGGTGATGGCTTTGTTGTGGAAGGTTTGGGAATCGCTTCCTTTTAGGTGGTTATAGAATTTAACTGCTCTTTTCTGGATTTTGATCTCTCTCTTATCTTCCTCTGTACCTCACTATCTCTCTTCTCTTCCTCTGTAACTATCTCTTATCATCCTCTGTATCTCTCTCTCTCTTCTCTTCATCTATATCTCTCTCTTCTCTTCCTCTGTATCTCTCTCTTCTCTTCCTCTGTATCTCTCTCTTCTCTTCCTCTGTATCTCTCTCTCTTCTCTTCCTCTGTATCTCTCTCTCTTCTCTTCCTCTGTAACTATCTCTTCTCATCCTCTGTATCTCTCTCTCTCTCTTCTCTTCCTCTGTAACTCTCTCTCTCTTCTCTTCCTCTGTATCTCTCTCTCTTCTCTTCCTCTTTATCTCTCTCTCTCTTCTCCTCCTCTGTAACTCTCTCTCTCTGTTCTCTTCCTCTGTATCTCTCTCTTCTCTTCCTCTTTATCTCTCTCTCTCTTCTCTTCCTCTGTATCTCTCTCTCTTATCTTCCTCTGTATCTCTCTCTTCTCTTCCTCTGTATCTCTCTCTTCTCTTCCTCTGTAACTCTCTCTCTCTTCTCTTCATCTGTATCTCTCTTCTCTTCCTCTATAACTCTCTCTCTATGTTCTCTTCCACTGTATCTCTCTCTCTTCTCTTCCTCTTTATCTCTCTCTCTCTTCTCTTCCTCTGTATCTCTCTCTCTTCTCTTCCTCTGTAACTCACTCTCTCTCTTCTCTTACTCTGTAACTCACTCTCTCTCTTCTCTTCCTCTGTATCTCTCTCTTTTCTCTTCCTCTGTATCTCTCTCTCTCTTCTCTGCCTCTGTATCTCTCTCTCTCTCTTCTCTTCCTCTGTAACTCTCTCTCTCTCTTCTCTTCCTCTGTATCTCTCTCTTCTCTTCCTCTGTATCCCTCTCACTCTTCTCTTCATCTGCATCTCTCTCTTCTCTTCCTCTGTATCTCTCCTCTTTCTCTGTATCTCTCTCCTTCTCTTCCTCTGTATCTCTCTCTTCTCTTCCTCTGTATCTCTCTTCTTTTCCTCTGTAACTCTCTCCTTCTCTTCCTCTGTAACTGTCTCCTTCTCTTCCTCTGTCTCTCTCTCTTCTCTTCCTCTGTATCTCTCTCTTCTCTTCTCTTCCTCTTTATCTCTCTCTCTCTTCTCTTCCTCTGTATCTCTCTCTTCTCTTCCTCTGTATCTCTCTATTCTCTTCCTCTGTAACTCTCTCTTCTCTTCCTCTGTAACTCTCTCTCTTCTCTTCCTCTGTATCTCGCTTCTCTTCCTCTGTAACTCTCTCTCTGTTATCTTCCTCTGTATCTCTCTCTCTCTTCCTCTGTATCTCTCTTCTCTTTCTCTGTATCTCTCTCTTCTCTTCCTCTGTAACTCTCTCCCTCTGTAACTCTCTCTTCTCTTCCTCTGTATCTCTCTCTTCTCTTCCTCTGTATCTCTCTCTTCTCTTCTCTTCCTTTGTATCTCTCTCTTCTCTTCTCTTCTCTTCCTCTGTATCTCTCTCTTCTCTTCTCTTCTCGTCCTCTGTATCTCTCTCTTCTCTTCCTCTGTATCTCTCTCTTCTCTTCTCTTCCTCTGTATCTCTCTCCCTCTCTTCTCTTCCTCTATAACTCTCTCTTCTCTTCCTCTGTATCTCTCTCTTCTCTTCCTCGGTATCTCTCTCCCTCTCTTCTCTTCCTCTGTGTCTCTCTCTTCTCTTCCTCGGTATCTCTCTCCCTCTCTTCTCTTCCTCTATAACTCTCTCTTCTCTTCCTCTGTATCTCTCTCCCTCTCCTCTTCCCCTGTAACTCTCTCTCTCTTATCTTCCTCCTTAACTCTCTCTTCTCTTCCTCTGTATCTCCCTATCTTCTCTTCCTCTGTAACTCTCTCTCTTCTCTTCCTCTGTAACTCTCTCTTCTCTTCCTCTGTAACTCTCTCTTCTCTTCCTGTGTAACTCTCTCTTCTCTTCCTCTGTATCTCCCTCTCTTCTCTTCCCCTGTAACTCTCTCTCTCTTCTCTTCCTCTTTAACCCTCTCTTCTCTTCCTCTGTATCTCTCTCTTCTCTTCCTCTGTGTCTCTCTCTTCTCTTCCTCTGTATCTCTCCCTCTCTTCTCTTCCTCTGTATCTCTCTCTTCTCTTCTCTTCCTCTGTATCTCTCTCTTCTCTTCCTCTGTAACTCTCTCCCTCTCTTCTCTTCCTCTGTAACTCTCCCTTCTCTTCCTCTGTATCTCTCTCCTTCTCTTCCTCTGTATCTCTCTCTTCTCTTCCTCTGTATCTCTCTCTTCTCTTCTCTTCCTCTGTAACTCTCTCTTCTCTTCCTCTGTATCTCTCTCTTCTCTTCCTCTGTATCCCTCTCTTCTCTTCCTCTGTAACTCTCTCTTCTCTTCCTCTGTAACTCTTCTCTTCCTCTATCTCTCTCTTCTCTTCCTCTGTATCTCTCTCTTCTCTTCCTCTGTATCTCTCTCTTCTCTTCCTCGGTATCTCTCTCCCTCTCTTCTCTTCCTCTATAACTCTCTCTTCTCTTCCTCTGTATCTCTCTCCCTCTCCTCTTCCCCTGTAACTCTCTCTCTCTTCTCTTCCTCCTTAACTCTCTCTTCTCTTCCTCTGTATCTCCCTATCTTCTCTTCCTCTGTAACTCTCTCTTCTCTTCCTCTGTAACTCTCTCTTCTCTTCCTGTGTAACTCTCTCTTCTCTTCCTGTGTAACTCTCTCTTCTCTTCCTCTGTATCTCCCTCTCTTCTCTTCCCCTGTAACTCTCTCTCTCTTCTCTTCCTCTTTAACCCTCTCTTCTCTTCCTCTGTATCTCTCTCTTCTCTTCCTCTGTGTCTCTCTCTTCTCTTCCTCTGTATCTCTCCCTCTCTTCTCTTCCTCTGTATCTCTCTTCTCTTCTCTTCCTCTGTATCTCTCTTCTCTTCCTCTGTAACTCTCTCCCTCTCTTCTCTTCCTCTGTATCTCTCTCTTCTCTTCCTCTGTATCTCTCTCTTCTCTTCTCTTCCTCTGTAACTCTCTCTTCTCTTCCTCTGTATCTCTCTTCTCTTCCTCTGTATCCCTCTCTTCTCTTCCTCTGTGACTCTCTCTTCTCTTCCTCTGTAACTCTTCTCTTCCTCTATCTCTCTCTTCTCTTCCTCTGTATCTCTCTCTCTCTTCTCTTCCTCTGTATCTCTCTCTTCTCTTCCTCGGTATCTCTCTCCCTCTCTTCTCTTCCTCTATAACTCTCTCTTCTCTTCCTCTGTATCTCTCTACCTCTCCTCTTCCCCTGTAACTCTCTCTCTCTTCTCTTCCTCCTTAACTCTCTCTTCTCTTCCTCTGTATCTCTATCTTCTCTTCCTCTGTACTCTCTCTCTTCTCTTCCTCTGTACTCTCTCTTCTCTTCCTCTGTAACTCTCTCTTCTCTTCCTCTGTATCTTCTCTTCCTCTGTAACTCTCTCTCTTCTCTTCCTCTGTAACTCTCTTCTCTTCCTCTGTAACTCTCTCTTCTCTTCCTCTGTAACTCTCTCTTCTCTTCCTCTGTATCTCCCTATCTTCTCTTCCTCTGTAACTCTCTCTCTCTTCTCTTCCTCTGTAACTCTCTCTTCTCTTCCTCTGTATCTCTCTCTCTTCTCTCTGTGTCTCTCTCTTCTCTTCCTCTGTATCTCTCTCTCTCTTCTCTTCCTCTGTAACTCTCTCTTCTCTTCTCTTCCTCTGTAACTCACTCTCTCTCTTCTCTTCCTCTGTATCTCTCTCTCTCTCTTCTCTTCCTCTGTATCTTTCTCTTCTCTTCCTCTGTAACTCTCTCTCTCTTCTCTTCCTCTGTATCTCTCTTCTCTTCCTCTGTATCTCTCTCTCTTCTCTTCCTCTGTCTCTTCTCTCTCTCTCTTCCTCTGTAACTCTCTCTCTCTCTCCTCTGTCCTCTCTCTCTTCTCTTCCTCTATCTCTCTTCTCTTCCTCTGTATCTCTCTCTCTTCTCTTCCTCTGTATCCCTCTCTCTCTTCTCTTCCTCTGTATCTCTCTCTCTCTTCCTCTGTTCCTCTATCTCTCTCTCTCTCTTCTCTTCCTCTGTATCTCTCTCTTCTCCTCTTCCTCTGTAACTCTCTCTCTTCTCTTCCTCTGTACTCTCTCTCTCTTCTCTTCCTCTGTAACTCTCTCTTCTCTTCCTCTGTACTCTCTCTTCTCTTCCTCTGTCTCTCTCTTCTCTTCTTCCTCTTCTCTTCCTCTCTCTCTTCTCTTCCTCTGTATCTCTCTCTCTTCTCTTCCCCTGTAACTCTCTCTTCTCTTCTCTTCCTCTTGTCTCTCTCTTCTCTTCCTCTGTATCTCTCTCTTCTCTTCCTCCTCTCTCTCTTCTCTTCCTCTGTATCTCTCTCTCTCTTCTCTTCCTCTGTAACTCTTCTCTTCTCTTCCTCTGTATCTCTCTCTTCTCTTCCTCTGTAACTCTCTCTTCTCTTCTCTTCTCTGTATCTCTCTCTTCTCTTCCTCTGTATCTCTAACTCTCTCTCTTCTCTTCCTCTGTCTCTTCTTCTCTTCCTCTGTAACTCTCTCTTCTCTTCCTCTGTATCTCTCTCTTCCTCTGTAACTCTCTCTTCTCTTCCTCTGTAACTCTCTCTCTCTTCTCTTCTTCTCTCTCCTCTCTCTCTCTCTTCTCTTCCTCTGTATCTCTCTCTCTTCTCTTCCTCTCTCTCCTCTCTTCCTCTGTAACTCTCTCTCTCTCTCTCTCTCTCTCTCCTCTCTCTCTCTCTCTCTCCTCTGTATCTATCTTCTCTCTTAACTCTCTCCCTCTTCTCTTCCTCTGTAACTCACTCTTCTTCTTCCTCTGTATCTCTCTCTGTTCTCTTCCTCTGTATCTCTCTTCTTCTCTTCCTCTTATCTCTCTCTTCTCTTCCTCTGTAACTCTCTCTCTCTTCTCTTCCTCTGTATCTCTTCTCTTCCTCTCTCTTCTCTTCCTCTGTCTCTCTCTCTCTTTCCTCTGTAACTCTCTCTCTCTTCTCTTCCTCTCTCTCTTCCTCTGTATCTCTCTCTCTTCCTCTGTCCTCTCTTATCTTCCTCTGTATCTCTCTTCTCTTCCTCTGTATCTCTTCTCTTCCTCTTAACTCTCTGTCTTCTCTGTCTTCTCTTCTCTCTATCTCTCTCTCTCTCTCTCTTCTCTCCTCTCTCTCTTTATCTCTCTCTCTTTCTTCCTCTGTATCTCTCTTCTCTTCCTCTGTATCTCTCTTTCTTCTCTGTAACTCTCTCTCTCTCTTCTTCCTCTGTAACTCTCTTTTCTCTTCTCTTCCTCTCTCTCTTCTTCTCTTCCTCTGTAACTCTCTCTCTCTTCTCTTCCTCTGTAACTCTCTCTCTCTCTTCCTCTCTCTCTCTCTTCCTCTGTATCCCTCTCTCTCTCTTCATCTGTATCTCTCTTCTCTTCCTCTGTATCTCTCCTCTTCTTCCTCTGTATCTCTCTCTTCTCTTCCTCTGTATCTCTCTCTCTCTTCTCTTCCTCTGTACTCTCTCTTCTCTTCCTCTGTAACTCTCTTCTCTTCCTCTGTCTCTCTCTTCTCTCCTCTGTATCTCTGTTCTCTCTCTTCCTCTGTATCTCTCTCTCTCTCTTCTCTTCCTCTGTATCTCTCTCTTCTCTTCCTCTGTATCTCTCTCTCTTCTTCCTCTGTATCTCTCTCTCTCTCTTCCTCGTAATCTCTCTCTCTCTTCCTCTCTTCTCTGTAACTCTCTCTCTTCTCTTCCTCTGTATCTCTCTCTCTTCTCTTCCTCTGTATCTCTTCTTCTCTGTAACTCTCTCTCTCTTCTCTTCCTCTGTATCTCTCTCCTCTGTATCTCTCTCTTCTTCCTCTGTATCTCTCTCTTCTCTTCCTCTGTATCTCTCTCTTCTCTTCCTCTCTGTATCTCTCTCTTCTCTTTCTCTTCCTCTGTATCTCTCTCTCCTCTCTTCTCTTCTGTCCTCTGTATCTCTCTCTTCTCTTCCTCTGTCTCTCTCTCTCTCTCTTCCTCTGTATCTCTCTCTCTTCTCCTCTAACTCTCTCTTCTCTTCCTCTGTATCTCTCTCTTCTCTTCCTCTCTCTCTCTTCTCTTCCTCTGTCTCTCTTCTCTCTGTTCTCTGTCTCTCTCTCTTCTCTTCCTCTGTACTCTCTCTTCTCTTCCTCTGTCTCTCTCTCTCTCCCTCTGTAATCTCTCTCTCTCTCTCTCTGTCTCTCTTCCTCTCTTCTCTCTCTTCTCTCTCTCTCTTCCTCTGTAACTCTCTCTTCTCTTCCTCTGTATCTCTCTTCTCTTCCTCTGTATCTCTTCTCTTCCTGTATCTCTCTTCTCTCCTCTGTATCTCTCTCTTCTCTTCCTCTGTCTCTCTCTTCTCTTCCTCTGTAACTCTCTCTCTTCTCTTCCTCTGTAACTCTCTCTCTCTTCCTCTGTATCTCTTCTCTCTGTGTAATCTCTCTCTCTCTCCTCTGTATCTCTCTCTTCTTCTCTTCCTCTGTAATCTCTCTCTCTTCTCTTCCTCTGTAACTCTCTCTTCCTCTCTCTCTCTTCTTCTCTGTATCTCTCTCTTCTTCTCTTCCTCTGTAACTCTCTCTTCTCTGTATCCTCTTCTTCTCTTCTCTCTCTTCCTCTATCTCTCTTCTCTTCTCTCTTCCTCTGTCTCTCTCTTCTCTTCCTCTGTAACTCTCCTTCTCTTCCTCTGTATCTCTCTTCTCTTCTCTGTTCTCTCTCTTCTCTCTCTAACTCTCTTCTCTTCCTCTGTATCTCTCTCTTCTCTTCCTCTGTAACTCTCTTCTTCCTCTGTAACTCTCTCTTCTCTTCCTCTGTAACTCTCTTCTCTTCCTCTTCTCTTCTTCTTCCTCTGTATCTCTCTCTCTTCTCTTCCTCTGTATCTCTCTCTTCTCTTCCTCTGTCTCTCTTCTCTTCCTCTCTCTCTCTTCTCTTCCTCTGTATCTCTCTCTTCTCTTCCTCTGTATCTCTCTTTCTCTTCTCTTCTCTTCTCTCTCTTCTCTTCCTCTGTATCTCTCTTCTCTTCCTCTGTAACTCTCTTCTCTTCCTCTGTATCTCTCTCTCTCTCTTCCTCTGTAACTCTCTCTTCTCTTCCTCTGTATCTCTCTCTTCTCTTCCTCTGTATCTCCCTCTCTTCTCTTCCTCTGTAACTCTCTCTCTCTTCCTCTCCCTCTTCTCTCTTCCTCTGTATCTCTCTTCTCTTCCTCTGTGTCTCTCTTCTCTTCCTCTGTATCTCTCTTCTCTCCTCTATCTCTCTTCTCTTCTCTTCCTGTCTCTCTCTTCTCTTCCTCTGTAACTCTCTCCCTCTCTTCTCTTCCTCTGTATCTCTCTCTTCTCTTCCTCTGTATCTCTCTCTTCTTCTCTGTCTCTCTTCTCTCTCTGTATCTCTCTTCTCTTCCTCTGTATCCCTCTCTTCTCTTCCTCTGTGACTCTCTCTTCTCTTCCTCTGTAATCTCTTCCTTCTCTTCTCTCCTCTCTCTCTTCTCTTCCTCTGTATCTCTCTTCTCTTCCTCTCTCTTTCTCTCCTATAACTCTCTCTTCTCTTCCTCTGTAACTCTCTCCCTCTTCTTCCTCTGTAAACTCTCTCTCTTCCTCTTAACTCTCTCTTCTTCTCTTCCTCTGTATCTCCCTCTCTTCTCTTCCTCTGTAACTCTCTCTCTCTTCTCTTCCTCTGTCTTTCTCTTCTCTTCCTCTGTAACTCTCTCTTCTCTTCCTGTGTAACTCTCTTCTCTTCCTCTGTATCTCCCTCTCTCTTCCTCTGTCTCTCTCTCTTCTCTTCCTCTTACTCTCTCTTCTCTTCCTCTGTAACTCTCTCTCTTCTCTTCCTCTGTGTCTCTCTCTTCTCTTCCTCTGTATCTCCCTCTCTTCTCTTCCTCTGTATCTCTCTCTTCTCTTTCTTCCTCTGTATCTCTCTCTTCTCTTCCTCTGTAACTCTCTCTCTCTCTTCTCTTCCTCTGTCTTCTCTCTCTCTTCTCTTCCTCTGTATCTCTCTCTTCTCTTCTCTTCCTCTCTAACTCCTCTCTTCTCTTCCTCTGTATCTCTCTTCTCTTCCTCTGTATCTCTCTCTTCCTCTCCTCTCTCTCTCTTTCTTCCTCTGTAACTCTTCTCTCCTCTTCTCTCTTCTCTTCCTCTGTATCTCTCTCTCTCTTCTCTTCCTCTGTATCTCTCTTCTCTTCCTCTGTATCTCTCTTCTCTTCTCTTCTCTATAACTCTCTCTTCTCTTCCTCTGTAACTCTCTCTTCTCTTCCTCTGTAACTCTCTTCTCTTCTTCCTCTGTAACTCTCTCTTCTCTTCCTCTGTATCTCTCTCTTCTCTTCCTCTGTATCTCTCTTCTCTTCCTCTGTAACTCTCTCTTCTCTCCTTCTTCTCTCTCTTAACTCTTCCTCTGTATCTCTCTTCTCTTCTCTGTAACTCTCTCTCTCTTCTCTTCCTCTGTAACTCTCTCTTCTCTTCCTCTGTATCTCTCTTCTCTTCCTCTGTCTCTCTCTTCTCTTCCTCTGTATCTCTCTCTCTTCTCTTCCTCTGTATCTCTCTCTTCTCTTCCTCTGTATCTCTCTCTTCTCTTCCTCTGTAACTCTCTCTCTTCTCTTCTGTATCTCTCTCTCCTCTCTCTGTATCTCTTCTCTTCCTCTGTAACTCTCTCTTTCTCTTCCTCTGTATCTTCTCTTCCTCTGTATCTCTCTCTTCTCTTCCTCTGTAACTCTCTCTTCTCTTCTCTCTGTCCTTCTCTTCCTCTATCTCTCTCTTTCTTCCTCTGTATCTCTCTCTCTCTTCTCTTCCTCTGTATCTCTCTCTTCTCTTCCTCTGTAACTCTCTCTCTTCTCTTCTCTTCCTCTGTAACTCTCTCTCTCTCTTCTCTTCCTCTGTATCTCTCTCTTCTCTTCCTCTGTATCTCTCTCTTCTCTTCCTCTGTATCTATCTTCTCTACCTATGTAACTCTCTCACTCTTCTCCTCCTCTGTAACTCTCTCTCTCTCTTCTTTTCCTCTGTAACTCTCTCTCTCTGTTCTCTTCCTCTGTATCTCTCTCTCTTCTCTTCCTCTTTATCCCTCTCTCTCTTCTCTTCCTCTGTATCTCTCTCTCTCTCTTCTCTTCCTCTGTATCTCTCTCTTCTCTTCCTCTGTAATCTCTCTCTTCTCTCTTCCTCTGTATCTCTCTTCTCTTCCTCTGTAACTCTCTCTCTCTGTTCTCTTCCTCTGTATCTCTCTCTCTCTTCTCTTCCTCTTTATCTCTCTCTCTCTTCTCTTCCTCTGTAACTCACTCTCTCTCTTCCTCTGTATCTCTCTCTCTTCTCTTCCTCTGTATCTCTCTCTTCTCCTCTTCTCTTCCTCTGTATCTCTCTCTCTCTTCCTCTGTAACTCTCTCTCTTCTCTTCCTCTGTATCTCTCTCTTCTTTCCTCTGTATCTCTCTCTTCTCTTCCTCTGTATCTCTCTCTCTTCCTCTCTCTTCCTCTGTAACTCTCTCTTCTCTTCCTCTGTATCTCTTCTCTTCCTCTGTATCTATCTTCTCTTCCTCTGTCTCTCTCTTCTCTTCCTCTGTAACTCTCTCTCTCTTCTCTTCCTCTGTATCTCTCTCTTTCTCTTCCTCTGTATCTCTCTTCCTCTGTATCTTCTCTCCTCTGTAACTCCTCTGTCTCTCTTCTCTCTCTCTCTCTCTTCTCTTCCTTATCTCTCTCTTCTCTTCCTCTGTATCTCTCTTCTCTTCCTCTGTATCTCTCTCCCTCTCTCTTCTTCTCTCTATAACTCTCTCTCTCTTCTCTTCTCTGTATCTCTCTTCTTCTTCCTCTATCTCTCTCTCTGTTCTCTTCCTCTGTATCTCTCTCTCTTCTCTTCCTCTGTATCTCTCTCTCTTCTCTTCCTCTGTAACTCTCTCTTCTCTTCCTCTGTATCTCTCTCTTCTCTTCCTCTGTATCTCTCTCTTCTCTTCTCTCTGTATCTCTCTCTTCTCTTCCTCTGTATCTCTCTCTTCTCTTCCTCTGTATCTCTCTCCCTCTCTTCTCTTCCTCTATAACTCTCTCTTCTCTTCCTCTGTAACTCTCTCTTCTCTTTCTCTGTTCTCTTCCTCTGTATCTCTCTCTCTTCCTCTCTATCTCTCTCTTCTCTTCCTCAGTATCTCTCTCCCTCTCTTCTCTTCCTCTATAACTCTCTCTTCTCTTCCTCTGTATCTCTCTCCCTCTCCTCTTCCCCTGTAACTCTCTCTCTCTTCTCTTCCTCCTTAACTCTCTCTTCTCTTCCTCTGTAACTCTCTCTCTTCTCTTCCTCTGTAACTCTCTCTTCTCTTCCTCTGTAACTCTCTCTTCTCTTCCTCTATACTCTCTCTTTCTTCCTCTGTAACTCTCTCTTCTCTTTCTCTGTATCTCTCTCTTCTCTTCCTCTGTATCTCTCTTCTCTTCCTCTCTATCTCTCTTCTCTTCCTCTGTATCTCTCCTCTCTTCTCTTCCTCTATAACTCTCTTCCTCTGTATCTCTCTCTCTCCTCTTCCCCTGTAACTCTCTCTCTTCTCTTCCTCTTAACTCTCTCTTCTCTTCCTCTGTAACTCTCTTCTCTTCCTCTGTATCTCCCTATCTTCTCTTCCTCTGTACTCTCTCTCTCTTCTCTTCCTCTGTAACTCTCTCTTCTCTTCCTCTGTAACTCTCTCTCTTCCTGTGTAACTCTCTTCCTTCTGTATCTTCTCTCTCTTCTCTTCCCCTCTCTCTCTTCTCTTCCTCTGTAACCCTCTCTTCTCTTCCTCTGTATCTCTCTCTTCTCTCTCTGTCTCTCTCTTCTCTTCCTCTGTATCTCTCTCTTCTCTTCTCTTCCTCTGTATCTCTCTTCTCTTCTCTTCCTCTGTATCTCTCTCTTTATCTTCCTCTGTATCTCTCCCTCTCTTCTCTTCCTCTGTAACTCTTCTTCTCTTCCTCTGTAACTCTCTCTTCTCTTCTCTGTCCTCTGTAACTCTCTTCTCTTCCTCTGTATCTCTCTCTTCTCTCTTCTCTATCTCTCTCTCTTCTCTCTCTCTCTCTCTCTTCTCTTCCTCTGTAACTCTCTCTCTTCCTCTGTCTCTCTCTTCTCTTCCTCTGTATCTCTCTCTTCTCTTCCTCTCTATCTCTCTTCTCTTCTCTGTAACTCTCTCCTCTCTTCTCTTCCTCTGTATCTCTCTTCTCTTCCTCTGTATCTCTCTCCTCTCTGTAACTCTCTTCTCTTCCTCTGTAACTCTCTCTTCTCTTCCTCTGTAACTCTCTCTTCTCTTCCTCTGTATCTCTCTCTTCTCTTCCTCTGTATCTCTCTCTCTTCCTCTTCTCTTCCTCTGTAATCTCTCTCTTCTCTTCCTCTGTAACTCTCTCTGTTCTCTTCCTCTCTTCTCTCTGTATCTCTCTTCTCTTCCTCTGTATCTCTCTCTCTCTTCCTCTGTATCTCTCTCTCTCTTCTCTTCCTCTGTAACTCTCTCTCTCTCTTCTCTGTATCTCTCCTCTTCCTCTGTCTCTCTCCTCTGTCTCTCTCTTCTCTTCTTCTCTTCCTCTGTAACTCTCTCTCTTCCTCTGTATCTCTTCTCTTCTTCCTCTGTAATCTCTCTCCCTCTCTTCTCTCTCTCTTCCTCTGTCTCTCTTCTCTTCCTCTGTATCTCTCTCTTCTCTTCCTCTGTATCTCTCTCTTCTCTTCCTCTTCTCTCTGTTCTCTCTCTGTATCTCTCTCTCTCTTCCTCTGTAACTCTCTAACTTCTCTTCCTCTGTATCTCTCTCTCTCTTCTCTTCCTCTGTATCTCTCTCTCTCTTCTCTTCCTCTGTATCTCTCTCTTCTCTTCCTCTGTGTCTCTCTTCTCTTCCTCTGTATCTCTCTCCCTCTCTTCTCTTCCTCTATAACTCTCTCTTCTCTTCCTCTGTAACTCTCTCTTCTCTTCCTCTGTATCTCTCTCTTCACTTCCTCTGTATCTCTCTCTTCTCTTCCTCTGTATCTCTCTCTTCTCTTCCTCTGTATCTCTCTCCCTCTCTTCTCTTCCTCTATAACTCTCTCTTCTCTTCCTCTGTAACTCTCTCTTCTCTTTCTCTGTATCTCTCTCTTCTCTTCCTCTGTATCTCTCTCTTCTCTTCCTCTCTATCTCTCTCTTCTCTTCCTCAGTGTCTCTCTCCCTCTCTTCTCATCCTCTATAACTCTCTCTTCTCTTCCTCTGTATCTCTATCCCTCTCCTCTTCCCCTGTAACTCTCTCTCTCTTCTCTTCCTCCTTAACTCTCTCTTCTCTTCCTCTGTAACTCTCTCTTCTCTTCCTCTGTATCTCTCTCTTCTCTTCCTCTGTATCTCTCTCCCTCTCTTCACTTCCTCTATAACTCTCTCTTCTCTTCCTCTGTAACTCTCTCTTCTCTTTCTCTGTATCTCTCTCTTCTCTTCCTCTGTATCTCTCTCTTCTCTTCCTCTCTATCTCTCTCTTCTCTTCCTCGGTATCTCTCTCCCTCTCTTCTCTTCCTCTATAACTCTCTCTTCCTCTGTATCTCTCTCCCTCTCCTCTTCCCCTGTAACTCTCTCTCTCTTCTCTTCCTCCTTAACTCTCTCTTCTCTTCCTCTGTAACTCTCTCTTCTCTTCCTCTGTATCTCCCTATCTTCTCTTCCCCTGTAACTCTCTCTCTCTTCTCTTCCTCTGTAACTCTCTCTTCTCTTCCTCTGTAACTCTCTCTTCTCTTCCTGTGTAACTCTCTCTTCTCTTCCTCTGTATCTTCCCCTCTTCTCTTCCCCTAAAACTCCCTCTCTTCTCTTCCTCTGTAACCCTCTCTTCTCTTCCTCTGTATCTCTCTCTTCTCTTCCTCTGTGTCTCTCTCTTCTCTTCCTCTGTATCTCTCTCTTCTCTTCTCTTCCTCTGTATCTCTCTCTTCTCTTCTCTTCCTCTGTATCTCTCTCTTATCTTCCTCTGTAACTCTCTCCCTCTCTTCTCTTCCTCTGTAACTCTCTCCCTCTCTTCTCTTCCTCTGTAACTCTTTCTTCTCTTCCTCTGTAACTCTTTCTTCTCTTCCTCTGTAACTTTCTCCCTCTCTTCTCTTCCTCTGTAACTCTCTCTTCTCTTCCTCTGTATCTCTCTCTTCTCTTCCTCTTTAACTCTCTCTCTTCTCTTCCTCTGTATCTCTCTCTCTTCTCTTCCTCTTTATCTCTCTCTTCTCTTCCTCTGTAACTCACTCTCTCTCTTCTCTTCCTCTGTATCTCTCTCTTCTCTTCTGTAACTCTCTCTCTTCTCTTCCTCTGTATCTCTCTTCTCTTCCTCTGTATCTCTCTCTTCTCTTCCTCTGTATCTCTCTCTTCTTTTCCTCTGTAACTCTCTCCCTCTGTAACGCTCTCTTCTCTTCCTCTGTATCTCTCTCTTCCCTTCCTCTGTATCTCTCTATTCTCTTCTCTTCCTTTGTATCTCTCTCTTCTCTTCTCTTCCTCTGTATCTCTCTCTTCTCTTCCTCTGTATCTCTCTCTTCTCTTCTCTTCCTCTGTATCTCTCTCCCTCTCTTCTCTTCCTCTATAACTCTCTCTTCTCTTTCTCTGTATCTCTCTCTTCTCTTCCTCTGTATCTCTCTCTTCTCTTCCTCTCTATCTCTCTCTTCTCTTCCTCGGTATCTCTCTCCCTCTCTTCTCTTCCTCTATAACTCTCTCTTCTCTTCCTCTGTATCTCTCTCCCTCTCCTCTTCCCCTGTAACTCTCTCTCTCTTCTCTTCCTCTGTAACTCTCTCTTCTCTTCCTCTGTTACTCTCTCTTCTCTTCCTCTGTATCTCCCTCTCTTCTCTTCCTCTGTAACTCTCTCTCTCATCTCTTCCTCTGTAACTCTCTCTTCTCTTCCTCTGTAACTCTCTCTTCTCTTCCTGTGTAACTCTCTCTTCTCTTCCTCTGTATCTCCCTCTCTTCTCTTCCCCTGTAACTCTCTCTCTCTTCTCTTCCTCTGTAACTCTCTCTTCTCTTCCTCTGTAACTATCTCTTCTCTTCCTCTGTATCTCCCTCTCTTCTCTTCCTCTGTAACTTTCTCTCTCTCTTCTCTTCCTCTTTAACTCTCTCTCTCTTCTCTCCAGTCTACCAAGATGAGTAAACTCCCTCATAAGGAGATAGGTATAACGTACAGGTCTATCTAATATAAATCTTTATAAACCTTCAAGAAGGTATTTCCACGACATCCTATGGTTTCCATGTTCTGGGGTGAATTATGTGGTCTCCTCATGTTTAACAAAGTTGGATATGATCTCTAACCTTTGCCTGACATTTCCATAACCCCCTCGCTAACGTGCCACACATCATTCTGCAACACCACAATAAGACACATTTAGGCACATTCAGATACATCACTATGTGAATTGTTTTCAGCTGTGTGTGTGTGTGTGTGTGTGTGTGTGTGCGTGCGTGCGTGTGTGCGTGCGTGAGTTCGTGCGTGTGTGTGTGTGTGTGTGTTTGAGGCCTGTCCTCGTCTCTGTGATGCCGTTCCCGTCAGTGTGATGATGATTAGTGATAATGCATGTTGACAGTGTTTCCTCTCTGCTCCCATCAGAAACACATGGGAATACTCGATGAATAGCTCCAGGAATTTAACAATAACTCTCAGTGATTGGTCAAACTGACGGGCCATCCCTTTCAGATTGTGTGTTGAGTATTTCAGGAACAGGCCCAATTAAACAACTCCTGTTTCAGTGGGATGACAGCACTTAATGTGTAGATCTGACGTGTGTGTGTCCTGTCAGAGTGTGTCCTGACACAGAATCGTCAACATATTAAAGACCCTGACACACACAAACACACACACACATACACAAACAAACACACACACTCACACACACACACACCACACACACACACACATGCACAGATACACACTGACGCTTCCCGGACACACATGCACGCTCATGAGTAGTGACAGGCTCTTGGGCCGAGCGAGCTTGTTTTGGGTGTGTCAGTGTGCATTACAGCAGTAGTAGTGAACAGTGCTGGGACAGAGATACAGAGAGATAAAGAAAGATACAGAGATACAGAGATACAGAGAGATACAGAGAAATATAGAGATACAGACAACAGCACAATTAGACCCAACCAAATCATGAGAAAACAAAAATATAATTACTTGACACATTGGAAAGAATTAACAAAGAAACAGAGCAAACTAGAATGCTATTTGGCCCTACACAGAGAGTACACAGCGGCGGAATACCTGATCACTGTGACTGACCCAAAATTAAGGAAAGCTTTGACTATGTACAGACTCAGTAAGCATAGCCTTGCTATTGAGAAAGGCCGCTGTAGGCAGACATGGCTCTCAAGAGAAGACAGGCTATGTGCTCACTGCCCACAAAATGAGGTGGAAACTGAGCTGCACTTCCTAACCTCCTGCCCAATGTATGACCATATTAGAGAGACATATTTCCCTCAGATTACACAGATCCACAAAGAATTCTAAAACAAATCCAATTTTGAAAATCTCCCATATCTACTGGGTGAAATTTCACAGTGTGCCATCACAGCAGCAAGATTTGTGACCTGTTGCTACGAGAAAAGGGCAACCAGTGAAGAGCAAACACCATTGTAAATACAACCCATATTTATGCTTATTTATTTTATCTTGTGTCCTTTAACCATTTGTACATTGTAAAAACACTGTATATATATAATATGACATTTATAATGTCTTTATTGTTTTGAAACGTCTGTATGTGTAATGTTTACTGTTCATTTTTATTGTTTTTCACTTTATATATTCACTTTATATATTATCTACCTCACTTGCTTTGGCAATGTTAACACATGTTTCCCATGCCAATAAAGCCCTTGAATTGAATGGAATTGATACAGAGAGATACAGAGATGCAGAGCAATACAGAGAGATAGAGATATACAGTGAGATACAGAGCGATACAGAGAGACTTATGGCGCCGACAGAGATGGCCGCCTTGCTTCGTGTTCCTAGGAAACTATGCAGTTTTTTTTTTTTTACGTGTTATTTCTTACATTAGTACCCCAGGTCATCTTAGGTTTCATTACATACAGTCGAGAAGAACTACTGAAATAAGAGCAGCGTCAACTCACCATTAGTACGACCAAGAATATGACTTTTGCGAAGCGGATCCCGTGTTCTGCCTTTCAACCAGGACAACGGAATGGATCCCGGCGACCCAAAAAAACGACTTCGTAAAAGAGGGAAACGAGGTGGTCTTCTGGTCAGACTCCGGAGACGGGCACATCGTGCACCACTCCCTAGCATTCTTCTCGCCAATGTCCAGTCTCCGAGCAAGGGTAGCATTCCAGAGGGACATCAGAGACTGTAACGTTCTTTGCTTCACGGTTACATGGCTCACTGGAGAGACGCTATCGGAGTCGGTGCAGCCAGCTGGTTTCTCCACGCATCGCGCCGACAGAAACAAACATCTTTCTGGTAAGAAGAGGGGCGGGGGCGTATGCCTTATGGCTAACGAGACATGGTGTGATCACAAAAACATACAGGAACTCAAATCCTTCTGTTCACCTGATTTAGAATTCCTCACAATCAAATGTCGACCGCATTATCTACCAAGAGAATTCTCTTCGATTATAATCACAGCCGTATATATTTCCCCCCCAAGCAGACACATCGATGGCTCTGAACGAACTTTATTTGACTCTTTGCAAACTGGAATCCATACATCATGAGGCTGCATTCATTGTAGCTGGGGATTTTAACAAGGCGAATCTGAAAACAAGACTCCCTAAATTGTATCAGCATGTCGATTGCGCAACCAGGGCTGGCAAAACCTTGGATCATTGCTATTCTAAATTCCGCGACGCATATAAGGCCCTGCCCCGCCCTCCTTTCGGAAAAGCTGACCACGACTCCATTTTGTTGATCCCTGCCTACAGACAGAAACTAAAACAAGAAGCTCCCACGCTGAGGTCTGTCCAACGCTGACCAATCTGACCAATCTGATTCTACACTCCAAGACTGCTTCCATCACGGGGACTGGGACATGTTTCGTATTGCGTCAGATAACAATATTGACGATTACGCTGATTCGGTGTGCGAGTTCATTAGAACGTGCGTTGAAGATGTCGTTCCCATAGCAACGATTAAAACATTCCCAAACTAGAAACCGTGGATTGATGGCAGCATTCGCGTGAAACTGAAAGCGCGAACCACTGCTTTTAATCAGGGCAAGGTGACCGGTAACATGACCGAATACAAACAGTGCAGCTATTCTCTCCGCAAGGTAATCAAACAAGCTCAGTATAGAGACAAAGTACAATCTCAATTCAACGGCTCAGACACAAGAGGTATGTGGCAGGGTCTACAGTCAATCACGGATTACAAAAAGAAAACCAGCCCAGTCACGGACCAGGATGTCTTGCTCCCAGGCAGACTAAATAATTTTTTGGCCCGCCTTGAGGACAATACAGTGCCACTGACACGGCCTGCAACGAAAACATGCGGACTCTCTTTCACTGCAGCCGAGGTGAGTAAAACATTTAAACGTGTTAACACTCGCAAGGCTGCAGGCCCAGACTGAGATAGGGTGAGACAGGTTTATAGAGACTGAGATAGGGTGAGATACAGGTTAATAGAGACTGAGATAGGGTGAGATACAGGTTAATAGAGACTGAGATAGTATGAGAGAGGGTGAGACAGGTTTATAGAGACTGAGATAGGGTGAGATAGGGAGAGATACAGGTTTATAGACACTGAGATAGGGGGAGAGAGGGGAGATACAGGTTTATAGACACTGAGATAGGGGGAGAGAGGGTGAGATACAGGTGTATAGACACTGAGATAGGGGGATAGAGGGGGAGATACAGGTTTATAGAGACTGAGATAGGGTGAGATAGGGAGATATATAGGTTTATAGAGACTGAGATGGGTGAGATAGGGAGAGATACAGGTTTATAGACACTGAGGTAGGGGGAGAGAGGGGGAGATACAGGTGTATAGACACTGAGATAGGGGGAGAGTGGGGGAGATACAGGTTTATAGAGACTGAGATAGGGAGAGATATAGGTTTATAGAGACTGAGATAGAGAGAGATACAGGTTTATAGACACTGAGGTAGGGGGAGAGAGGGTGAGATACAGGTGTATAGACACTGAGATAGGGGGAGAGAGGGTGAGATACAGGTGTATAGACACTGAGATAGGGGGAGAGAGGGGGAGATACAGGTTTATAGAGACTGAGATAGGGTGTGAGAAGGTGAGATACAGGTTTGTAGAGACTGAGATGGGGGAGAGAGGGTGAGATACAGTATTATTGAGACTGAAATAGGGTGAGAGATGGTGAGATACAGGTTTATAGAGACTGAAATATGGTGAGAGAGGGTGAGATACAGGTTTATAGAGACTGAGATAGGGTTAGACAGGTTTATAGAGGGTGAGACAGGTTTTTGAGACTTAGATATGGTGAGATAAGGAGAGATACAGGTTTATAGACACTGAGATAGGGTGAGATAGGGAGAGATACATGTTTATAGAGACTGAGATAGGGGAGAGAGGGTGAGATACAGTATTATAGAGACTGAAATAGGGTGAGAGATGGTGAGATACAGGTTTATAGACACTGAGATAGGGTGAGACAGGTTTATAGAGATTGAGATAGGGTGAGAGAGGGTGAGACAGGTTTTTAGAGACTGAGATAGGGTGAGATACATGTTTTTAGAGACTGGGAGAGGGTGAGACAGGTTTATATACACTGAGATAGGGTGAGATACATGTTTGTAGAGACTGAGATATGGGGAGAGGGTGAGATACAGGTTTATAGAGACTGAGATAGGGTGAGATGGGGAGAGATACAGGTTTATAGAGACTGAGATAGGGTGGGATGGGGAGAGATACAGGTTTATAGACACTGAGATAGGGGTAGGGAGGGGGATATACAGGTTTATAGACACTGAGATAGGGGTAGGGAGGGGGAGATACAGGTTTATAGACACTGAGATAGGGGGAGAGAGGGGGATATACAGGTTTATAGACACTGAGATAGGGTTAGACAGGTTTATAGAGGGTAAGACAGGTTTTTGAGACTGAGATAGGGTGAGATAGGGAGATATACAGGTTTATAGAGACTGAGAGGGTGAGATAGGGAGAGATACCGGTTTATAGAGTCGGAGATAGGGTGAGAGAGGGTGAGATACAGGTTTGTAGAGACTGAGACAGGGGGAGAGAGGGTGAGATACAGTATTATAGAGACTGAAATATGGTGAGAGAGGGTGAGATACAGGTTTATAGAGACTGAGAAAGGGTTAGACAGGTTTATAGAGGTTGAGACAGGTTTTTGAGACTGAGATAGGGTGAGATAGTGAGAGATCCAGGTTTATAGACACTGAGATAGGGGGAGAGAGGGGGAGATACAGCTTTATAGACACTGAGATAGGAGGAGAGAGGGGGAGATACAGGTTTATAGACACTGAGATATGGTGAGATAGGGAGAGATACAGGTTTATAGAGACTGAGATAGGGTGGGATGGGGAGAGATACAGGTTTATAGACACTGAGATAGGGGTAGGGAGGGGGAGATACAGGTTTATAGACACTGAGATAGGGTTAGACAGGTTTATAGAGGGTAAGACAGGTTTTTGAGACTGAGATAGGGTGAGATAGGGAGATATACAGGTTTATAGAGACTGAGAGGGTGAGATAGGGAGAGATACCGGTTTATAGAGTCGGAGATAGGGTGAGAGAGGGGGAGATACAGGTTTATAGACACTGAGATAAGGGGAGAGAGGGGGAGATACAGGTTTATAGACACTGAGATAGAGGGGGAGATACAGGTTTATAGAGACTGAGATAAGGTGAGATAGGTAGAGATACAGGTTTATAGAGACTGAGATAGGGTGTGAGAGGGTGAGATACAGGTTTGTAGAGACTGAGACAGGGGGAGAGAGGGTGAGATACAGTATTATAGAGACTGAAATATGGTGAGAGAGGGTGAGATACAGGTTTATAGAGACTGAGAAAGGGTTAGACAGGTTTATAGAGGTTGAGACAGGTTTTTGAGACTGAGATAGGGTGAGATAGGGAGAGATACAGGTTTATAGACACTGAGATAGGGGGAGAGAGGGGGAGATACAGCTTTATAGACACTGAGATAGGAGGAGAGAGGGGGAGATACAGGTTTATAGAGACTGAGATAGGGTGAGATAGGGAGAGATACAGGTTTATAGAGACTGGGATATGGTGAGATAGGGAGAGATACAGGTTTATAGAGACTGAGATAGGGTGTGAGAGGGTGAGATACAGGTTTGTAGAGACTGAGATAGGGGAGAGAGGGTGAGATACAGTATTATAGAGACTGAAATAGGGTGATAGAGGGTGAGATACAGGTTTATAGACACTGAGATAGGGTGAGAGAGGGTAAGACAGGTTTATAGAGATTGAGATAGGGTGAGAGAGGGTGAGACAGGTTTTTAGAGACTGGGAGAGGGTGAGACAGGTTTATAGACACTGAGATAGCGTGAGATACATGTTTGTAGAGACTGAGATAGGGGGAGATAGTGAGAGATACAGGTTTATAGACACTGAGATAGGGGGAGAGAGGGGGAGATACAGGTTTATAGACACTGAGATAGAGGGGGAGATACAGGTTTATAGAGACTGAGATAAGGTGAGATAGGTAGAGATACAGGTTTATAGAGACTGAGATAGGGTGTGAGAGGGTGAGATACAGGTTTGTAGAGACTGAGATAGGGGAGAGAGGGTGAGACAGGTTTATAGAGATTGAGATAGGGTGAGAGAGAGTGAGACAGGTTTATAGAGACTGAGATAGGGTGGGATACAGGTTTATAGAGACTGAGATAGGGTGAGATACAGGTTTATAGAGACTGATATAGGGTGAGATGCAGGTTTATAGAGACTGAGATAGGGTGGGATACAGGTTTATAGAGACAGAGATAGGGTAAGACATAGGCTTATATAGACTGAGATAGGGTGAGATACAGGTTTATAGACACTGAGATAGAGGGGGAGATACAGGTTTATATAGACTGAGATATGGTGAGATAGGGAGAGATACAGGTTTATAGAGACTGAGATAGGGTGAGATAGGGAGAGATACAGGTTTATAGACACTGAGATAGGGTGAGATAGGGAGAGATACAGGTTTATAGACATTGAGATAGGGGGAGAGAGGGGGAGATACAGGTTTATAGACACTGAGATGGGGTGAGATAGGGAGAGATACAGGTTTATAGAGACTGAGATAGGATGAGATAGGGAGAGATACAGGTTTATAGACACTGAGATGGGGTGAGATAGGGAGAGATACAGGTTTATAGAGACTGAGATAGGATGAGATAGGGAGAGATACAGGTTTATAGAGACTGAGATAGGGTGTGAGAGGGTGAGATACAGGTTTGTAGAGACTGAGATAGGGGAGTGAGGGTGAGATACAGTATTATAGAGACTGAAATAGGGTGAGAGAGGGTGAGATACAGGTTTATAGACACTGAGATAGGGTGAGAGAGGTTGAGACAGGTTTATAGACACTGAGATAGGGTGAGATGCATGTTTATAGACACTGAGATAGGGGGAGAGAGGGTGAGATACAGGTTTATAGACACTGAGATAGGGTGAGGAACAGTTTATAGAGCCTGAGATAGGGGGAGAGAGTGGGAGATACAAGTTTATAGAGACTGAGATAGGGGAGAGAGGGTGAGATACAGGTTTATAGAGACGGAGATAGGGTGAGGAACAGTTTATAGAGCCTGAGATAGGGGGAGAGAGTGGGAGATACAAGTTTATAGAGACTGAGATAGGGGAGAGAGGGTGAGATACAGGTTTACAGAGACTGAGATAGGGTGAGATACGGATTAATAGAGACTGAGAGAGGGTGAGACCCAGATTTTTAGAGACTGAGAGAGGGTGAGACACAGGTTTATAGAGACTGAGACAGGGTGAGACACAGGTATATCGATACTGAGAGAGGGTGAGATACAGGTTTATAGAGACTGAGATAGGGTGAGAGAGGGTGAGACAGGTTTATAGATACTGAGATAGGGGGAGAGAGGGTGAGATACAGGTTTATAGAGACTGAGATAGGGGGAGAGAGGGTGAGACCCAGATTTTTAGAGAACTGAGAGAGGGTGAGACACAGGTATATCGAGACTGAGAGAGGGTGAGATACAGGTTTATAGAGACTGAGATAGGGTGAGAGAGGGTGAGACAGGTTTATAGATACTGAGACAGGGTGAGACACAGGTATATCGATACTGAGAGAGGGTGAGATACAGGTTTATAGATACTGAGATAGGGGGAGAGAGGGTTCTCTCCTGTTACAATGTAAATTGTCTGGGAAAGCCCAGGAAGTAGTAGCTGCTCTCTCCCTGGAAGACAGTATACACTACGATACAGTTAAAACTACCGTGTTGCGGGCTTATGAGTTGGTGCCTGAAGCTTATAGGCAGCGCTTCAGGAACCACAAAAAAACATCTCACCGTACATTTGTTGAATTTGCTATGGACAAAGAAACGTATTGTGGCTCGCATGTCATATTACAGGGGATGTAGAGACAAACCGTACCTGTACCATTACACTGGGTCCACTTAGTGTCAGACTTGGTATCAGGACGTTTCCGTGTTGGTGTAGTGTCTACACTGCCAGTATCAGGAGTCACATTGCTACTAGGGAATGATATTGCTGGTGGTAATGTCACTCCTGTGTTAGAGGTAGTAGACAACCCAGAAATCAGAACTACAGATGAGAAATTGGTTCAAGCATTTCCAAATGTTTTTCCTGCTTGTGTGTAAACGAGGGCACAATCTCGCAAGCTAGGAGATGTGGTGGATTTGGCTAGTTCCATTTTTGAGAACATTGAGGTAGAAGACAATGCCCCGAGTATGCCTTCTGCAATGCCGACAGTTTTTAACCCCGTAAAACTAAGGCAGGGGAAAACAAAATCGCGCCCCAATTACATGACATTCTTTTGTCTGTCACCCCCGAGAAGGTGATTGAATGTCAAAAAGAAGACACCAGTCTTCGCAAGTGTTTTGCTTCGGTAATTTCCATTGAGGAAGCTAAAACTAGAGTGACCGCCTACTTTATGGAAGCAGGAGTTTTGATGCGGAAATGGGCATCTCATGACACCATTAATGACTGGAGTGAAGTGTGTCAAGTGGTTGTTCCTACACCGTTCCGACAGCAGGTGCTGTCACTCGCCCATGACCAGGCGTGGTCTGGACACTTGGGGATCACAAAGACTTATAACCGGGTCCTTCGTCATTTCTTCTGGCCAGGTTTGAAGTCTGACGTGGTCCAATTTTGTAAAACATGTCACATATGTCAACTCACTGGGAAAGGGAATCAAACAGTTCCTCGAGCGCCGCTCTGCCCGATTCCTGTGGTGGGGGAACCGTTTGAAAGAGTGATAATTGATTGTGTAGGTCCATTGCCGAAAACCAGGTCAGGTAACCAGTTCCTACTAACATAATGTACAGATCGCTTATGGAAGGGCTCCCACGCTACTACTGAACACCATTTGAGAACTGAGGGAGGAGAGGAAGTGAGAGTAATTGAAAATAGAGGTGGAGAGGACTTACAGAGGCTAGAGAAAGAGGGGAGCAGCATTTGTCTGTTGGCTGTGACCTGACAAAGGAAACCACTTTACAGAGACATACTTATTTTAAGAATACATGCTGCTGTTATTACATCTACACAGGGTGTTTGCTTATCTGTGTGTGTGTGATGTTGTGTATCGTGTCAGGGTGTGTGTGATGTTGTGTATCGTGTCAGGGTGTGTGTGATGTTGTGTATCGTGGCAGGGTGTGTGATGTTGTGTATCGTGTCAGGGTGTGTGATGTTATGTATCGTTTCAGGGTGTGTGATGTTGTGTATCGTGTCAGGGTGTGTGATGTTGTGTATCGTGTCAGGGTGTGTGATGTTATGTATCGTGTCAGGGTGTGTGATGTTATGTATTGTTTCAGGGTGTGTGATGTTGTGTATTGTGTCAGGGTGTGTGTGATGTTGTGTATCGTGTCAGGGTGTGTGTGATGTGTATCGTGTCAGGGTGTGTGTGATGTTGTGTATAGTGTCAGGGTGTGTGTGATGTTGTGTATCGTGTCAGGGTGTGTGTGATGTTGTGTATCGTGTCAGGGTGTGTGTGACATTGTGTATCGTGTCAGGGTTTGTTTGTGTGTGTGTGTTTGTGTGTGTGTGCACCAGGCCAGAGTAAGCTGGGCCTTGTGGTTTACTTCCTTGACAGAAAACAGACATCCAGTGGTCATGACTATGATCTCACCACAACACATTACATCTCCACCTTCAGCTGTGGTGGTCAGAGACAGAGAGAGAGAGACAGAGAGAGAGAGACAGAGAGAGAGAGACAGAGAGAGAGACACAGAGGGACAGAGAGAGAGGCTGAGAGAGAGAGGCAGAGAGAGAGAGGCAGAGAATGAGAGGTGAAGAGAGAGAGGCACAGAGAGAGAGAGAGGCAGAGAGAGAGGCTGCGAGAGAGAGGCACAGAAAGAGAGAGATATTGTCTACCTCACTTGCTTTGGCAATGTTAACACATGTTTCCCATGATAATAAAGCCTCTTGAATTGAATTGAGAGGCACAGAGAGAGAGGCTGAGAGAGAGAGAGGGAGAGAGAGAGGCTGGGAGAGAGAGAGGCTGAGAGAGAGAGGGGGAGAGAGAGAGAGAGGGGGATAGAGAGAGGCTGAGAGAGAGAGAGGCGGAGAGAGATGAGAGAAGGAGATAGGCAGGGGTAAAACCTCAAAAGAGGCACTGCCGGTATCAGACAGGAAGCAGCTCGCAGGAGAGAAAGGAAATGACATCAGAAGTGGCCAATGTCAGTCTGCCACTCATAATAGCATGTGAGAGTTTGAGTTAGATGATCAGGTGATGTACGAATCTGAACAATAGAACTGTCTAGAACAGGGGTGTCAAAGTCAAATGGACGGAGGGCCAAATAAAAAATTTAGCTACAAGCCGAGGGCCGGACTGTTCGAATGTTCATTGAAAAT